>NC_134482.1:34100861-34153892 GCF_964194025.1 Convolutriloba macropyga | reverse complement strand
AAATGAGCACATTGGTTGAATATGTACGCGACGACGACGTGGGCAAACGCGTTGCACTACAAAGATTTAAGTCCAGATGCGGACAAAAAGTTTGTGAAAAAGTTCGAAAAACAACTGTTTTGTGCATCGGAATCTTTAACTGATCAGTAGCTTCCCAGGTTGATGGGGGTTACCGATGAGGCAGAATAACTGCATTTTATTTCTCGATCTGCAAACAAACTCTGACTAATATCTGATCTTGAAGAAGCTAAAGCCTGTTTATAGAATTTAATGATCATATCTGCATCGACCTGATCATTTAAGAGGTGATCTTGAATGAACTTAGCCTCTGATTACTAGCAAGTTAAAACTAGGTTGCTAAATAGCTAAAAACTGCCTGAAATGTATACATATAACTTGAAAATATGACGATTAATGAGAACTGGTCGCAATCTTAACAGCTACCAAGTCAAAAAACGACCAAAAAAATTACTAGAAGACAAAAAAAGTCATTGCCTGAACAAAACATTGGGTAACAAAGAGAGTGTTTGTGACAAACTTGTGTTTAGTTATTGTGGAATTTACTTACGGTTGAAGGTACTTCGATTAAAGTCTAAATTCCGAAATGCGCTTTTTCCAAATTTTCTGGTATTGCGTTACGTTTAAAATGGTCACCAATTCCACAACATTAAAATCCAAAATATGTGCTACGAAATTCCAAGATTTTTGAATTGATTATTGATTTTGTTGCATTTAATTGTAATTGTTGCATTTAATTGTAACTGTCGTTAACACTGGTAATTAAAATGGAGTTCCTACTTTTTTCAAAATTTCAAATTATAACTTAAGTGTCCTACTTAATTAAAAATTTTAAGCTGAGGAATTCTTCATCAAATATTTTATTCTCAACTTAGTTGTGTAAATTTAATATAAAAAATTGCATTAGGTTCAACAGAGGAATTCAGGCTACAAGCTTTCAAGCCTGGATTCTGCAATGCTTAAATTTTGTAATTTTGTAGAATTCGGCTACTAATTTTTTTTTCAGAAAAATCTAGCTTTTTGACGTAACCGAATTCTGCAAAGTTCTTATAAACTCATTGTATTAACACAACAAAACGGAAATGAATTACATTTACGGTCAAATTTGATTCAAGTCTGCTTTTGCGATGTATACCAGCTAGAAAACTATGAATCAAACAACTTTTTCTCAAAAATCAGGTTATATTTAATTTTAGTCCAAATAGAGGAGCTGCAACGGAACCTTCAGCTTTTGACAAAAGTGATCGATGAAGAGACAATAAATATATCCATCGAAGTGAAGGCAGTCCAAGAAGAACAAGGTTACGTCTAACTCTCCTGAACTTTTTAATACGTAGTTTGTCAGTTTAAATAAAATCCGGGTCGAGAAAAAATCGGAAAAATATGTAAGATCGGAAAAGGTAGTTTTTTCACCACAAATTTCGTTTATAATTTTGCGGTGAAATTATGTAAGTTCACCGCTAGAGTAAGCGGTGATCTTACGAAAATTCACCACAATTCACCGATAAATTTTGTAATTTACCGCCCTCACAATGGTTCGAACATCTGACCTCCTCCATGTCATCCCCTGCTTCTTCCACTGCGCCATCTCTCACTACATTCCAGTATTTTTGTTTTGAAAATAAATCAAATTCACTCTATGTTCTGTAAAACATGCGCGGTGAATTTTTGTAAAGTTTGCGATTTTCAGCGGTGAAATTACATGTTTTAGCGGTGAAATGTGGTAATTTTTTGTAAGTTCACCGCTTACTCTACTGGTGAAATTACATTAATTCAACGCTTAGAAAAAAGTGTCAAACGATGTAAGATTAAGGGGTAGCTTCAGTGGGAGGGTAACTCTAACAATTCATCCCTTACTCCCCAATAATTTCACCGCATTCTTTGCTGATCTCACAAAATTTTAACAATTTTTTCCAAGCGTTGAACTTATTTAATTTCACAGCATTCACCGCTTATCTTACATATTTTGGACACTTTTTTTCGAAGCGGTGAATTTATGTAATTTCACCGCTAAATTCAGCGGTGAAATTATGTATTTTCACTGTTACCAGCAATAAAGGTTTTTTCACAGCATTCACCGCCTGATTTTTGTAATTTCACCGCATTCACCGCTTATCTTACTAAAATTCACGCATTCAACGCTTTTCTGACATAATTTCGCGTTGAATGGCGGTGACACCTCGACCCGGGAACAACCAAAAAGGTCGATTCTCTCTAATCCCTGTGTTTTCGTTAAAGCTGTAGAAAACAAAAATTGCTTCAATCAATTTTAAAGATCGGTACAAAGATAAGGTCGAAAAAAATTGCTTTACTGTGTAGAATTTGATTAGTTTACAATCATAGAAAAAGAAGCTGATAAAATCAAGTTAGCCGGTTGGCTACTCAAGAAAAAAAAACAATTTAATTGAAACTCTTGCAAACACCTAAATGAAATAAGAATATTTTCTGATACATAGAAACTGTCGGAAAATTAAGATTACAACTCACACTTTCAAAGTTTCAATAAGCTGTTTTTCAAGTCTGAATCATGTCTGAACGGTAGTACAGTTTGAACAAAAAATTTGAAAGTTGTATCACGTTTAACTGACATCAAAAAATTTGGAATATACTTGCAAGGATTCGCTTAATATATACAATCAGCGTTGTTTTGCTTCGAGAGATAATCCAAACCTTTTGATAAACACTGAATTTTTTTAAACAATTTTTGGGTGTGAAATTCGAAAGCGGGGGGGGGGGGTTCAAGCTTGATATGTACTGGCAGATTTTATCAAACGGTTTCCAGATAAGTTGGTCATTAATTTATCTTTTTCGGCGGACAAAATGTTTCGAGGCAAAAAGAAAGTGATGTCGCTGAAAAGTCCTCTGAACAGTTGTACAACATATACACAAAAAAGAGCCAAGATTACGTCAACTATAAAATACGCAGTCTCAGTCAGGGTTAAAAAGACAACGAGGAAGCATCAATAAATCGAACAAATGTGTCAATGATCTAGCTAAATTCCAAAACCCTGTCACTCATGATAATGGATGAAACAAACTAAAATTTAATCAAGTTATCGGCAATGATGCTTCTTTTATGTTATCAGTTTATCAATCCATTAATTAATTCAAATGAGTTTGAACTAAACCGTTGATTTGTATTAGTATTTTGTTAGTAATGGAGCGACTAGTATTTTTTCATATTTGACTGTGGTGGACTGAACAATTCAACTCAAGAAAAAATGTAAGCCATTTCTCTGACACTTAAAATTCTAATTTATAATAGTTCTGAAAAAAAGTACTACCTTAAATCCTAAGGGGAGCTATAGATCAAATTGACAGCTTTTTGGAAGCAACGGTCATTAAATAGCTATAAACGTAAACCAGCAAACAAAAAAATGTTTCTCAAAAATTTCGACATAAATAAGAAAAAAATAATTCTACTTTCAGCAAAAAAGGAAGATTGAAAGCACCAGTAACTATTCTGAAAAGTATCAGACACAACTGTATCAGAAATGCAGTAGCAAAGAAAAAAGACAGCGATGAGTGATAACTATCAGTAATCCTGCTTTTGACAGTGCCTTGGTTCTCCATTACATTTTCTCAACTTTATTTTTTTCTATTACAAGAGAAGAAAAAAATATTGGAATGAGCAGTCAAATGCGAGTTTTTATTTTATTTTGTTTGAATGATCGTCAGCCCTGCTTAACGTCTGCCCATAGATATTCTAGTTTTTGGAAGTAGAATACGGTTTGCCACAATGTTCTGTGCCGGTTCCACTTCCACAAAAACAGTTACATAGAATTTTTGTGTAAACACCACCACAAAATTCTACGCTAATGACACCGTTCTGAAATCAAAAGCAGACGCATTTTGTTGAGCTTGACATTTTTCCTGGATTAGAAAATTACTTTTTGACAATAAACTGAGTAGTACAAAACACATTTCTGAGCTTGAAGTATCGTGACCACATTTCTCAGCCTCAACTATTACAAAAAGGCAGAACCAGAACAACATTGTAAACTATCTTGGTGTTCAAACAGATGAAACAGAATTCCAACAGCATTTCCCTTGAAAAACAATGTCATTGTTTAGCGGTTTGTTTTTCCTACTCTAGTGTGTAAAAACAACCAGCAATAGAGAATTTTTGTGCAAACCTTAAATGTCTACAGCTTTTTAGTATTGATATAAGGAGCACACAAAACGTGTAAAAAAGATATCAGCACGATAATCTTAAGTAACAGGAAATCAGGGTCAAACTCGGGGCTTACAGAAGAAAAAATATCCACTCTGTTAAAACCATTTATGCTGTTTAAACTATCAGAGACTACCAATTGGTCAAAAACAAAGATTTCTTTACGCCGAGATACAGCTCAACGCTGATTTTTTTATGTTTTGTTACGCTTTAGTTCCCTTTTAAAAATTGGTACTTCAACTGACATCATTAAATCAGGATTATAGGGTCTTTTTGATAATTTTGATTAAATAGGGTAGCAGAAATTAAAATAACGTAATGAAATACAATTTATTCTTATTATCATTTTGGACCCTGATTTTGGTTTTTTAAATAGCCAAGGCTGTTCAGCTCCTTATAAGACTACATAAAATATTTAGAAGTAGTTGATCAGACTGCATCACGTATAATGATTCCAAAAAAGGTCCGTAATGTGTGCTTGCATATAACTTTCATACCATGCTCAACAAAATTTTTGAATCTATGTATAGCAAACGAAGATCACGTAGGAAGTTTGCAAACACTAAAATGCTATTTGAAGAAAAAGAAAAAAACTACTAAACTGAAGCCACTAATTAGAGGAAAATAATGCACTATTAGAGGGTCTATGACACCTTCAATAATTAAGACTTCGAAGCAACACAAACAACAAAACGAGAACAACAAATATTGATGTCGGCAAAAACGCAGTTTCCTTTATTTTTAAAATAGTGATTAGCAAAATCAAATTAGCATTGACAAACCTCAAATTAAAATTGATTTCATTGTCGGTAGAAAACAAATTGACTAAGAATAAAAAGTGCAGACAAACCTCGAAAAATACGTTATAGGAAAATACAGCGTCGAAGTAATAAAAAATGAGTTTTTTTCTGAAAGGATGATTTATGTTCTTTAGTTCTCAACTGAGCCCAAATGATATCTGTCATAAGCAGAACCTTGATATGAAAACTGACTACCTTTTAATTGACGTGAAAAATTCAACGATGAGATCAAAACTCTCAATTCTAGCGCTGTGGTCTTATCATAAGCACATAATTATTGTAAATTTTAGCGTAATACACAATTTGGCCAAAAGAAAAACCTTAAATTGACCAAAAAAAGATACTACACGTGAAAAAAATTACCCAGTTTGATGTCCAGACCCGAATGGCCTCAGATCATACCCACACAGACTGAATTGTCCTTTGATCAGGCCTGTGTGCGCTCAAAAGTCATCCCCGGATCAGACTAGTGTGCGCTGGAATCCTCTTCTGATCAGACTGAAGTGCGCTCGAAATCGCCTATGATCAGACTAACGTGCATTCAAAATAGTCCTGAGAATGGTTTTCAACACGAACAAATCTCTTACTATTGCTATATAATATACTCCTCGAAAAATAGCAATTTTCAAATTTTATTGTGTATCTCGAGTTAGCGCAACGTATTGATAGTGTTTTAATGACTTTTTGCAAATTATTTATGATAATTTTAGGTCAAATCAGGACGTTATTAAAAGAACTGGAAGAATCGTTTGTCGTACGGGTCGTATTTGGAGCAAACAAAGACTTCAACTTGAGCAATTCAGAATTGGCATCTGAACGCGCAGAGGCTCTACTGGACATGATTGAAAAGAACGAGAGGGATGCACAGGAGTTGAAGCAGAACCAACTAACGTCAGGTACAACTCATCATAGTCACGAATAGGTTAGGTGGTTCTGATGAAGTTGATGAAAAAATCTGGTAATAGTCGAGAATCAAGCAGCGATTCCATGCGTATGTCACAATTTAACAGTGAAGTGATTTTGGCAGAGTCGTGCAATCGAGCTTGAAACTGGCGCTTTAATTTTCTAAAACATAGCGGGACAAGTTCTGATTTACAATTCAAAAAATTGAATGAAAAACTTGAAAACTACCTCAATGACTAACAGAAGAATTGGATAACACAAGCTAAACAAAAAAAATTATACAGTTCAAGAATTATCAAAACAGAATTTGTATTGTTGATACTCTGGTTTTTGTTAAGGTAAAAAGATCCAATAATTATTATAAAGTTTTGAAAAAAAAAAACAAAACACAACCATTTCACAGATAACCTTCTAGAAAAAAGCGACCAGCAGAATCAAAAACCACAAAAAGTGAATTTTTTGTGGGAAACAGGTTTTTAATGAAATCTCTTGAAATTATTAGTGTTATTGTCCTCAGAAAACTGTTTTGTTGAAAAGTGAAGATGGGCTGCTGAAAAACGGCAATTTTTACTTTAAAAAAACATGTTGAAAAACTGCAGTCACAAAACCAAAAGAGAAACACAAAAAATTCATTGAATTTTCTAATTAATCAATACTGCAAATACGTTCAAAGAAACTAGCCTCATCAAAATTGGCAATTTTTAGCCAAAAAAAGAAAATCTTCAGGCAGCAATAAAAATTTCGATCATGTTCCATTTACATTCATATGTGCAAGATGAATGGTTATCTTGCAAGATTTTTGCAAGACGAATGGTTATCGTGCAAGATCTTGCAAGGTTTTGAAAGAAAATCTTCCAAACGATGTATCGTCTTGCAAGTTTCTGCCAGAATCTTGTAAGATCTTTCAAACTAACCAATCGAAGTCGACTGGGGATGTAACGCACTTCACTGCATTTCTTAAATTGATTCATTTTCAACCTCGTTTATTCCACAGAAAAAAATAACTCACGACTATAATTACCACATTCCAATTTTTATAGTTTATTGAGAATGTGCCCCGATTGAGGTTTGAAAAATGTGCACCCGGAGTAACAAACCCGGGCCGAGAATTTTTCACAAAAATTACAGCAAAAATTGTTGTAAACGTGTAAAAGTAAAACGTTACCCTTATTTCTCCGCTAAACAAGGGTAGGAAGAGTACAACTTTGAATGTGTAATTTTTTGTCTGTTCCAGTACTGAACCAAACTAAATCACAAACAGCAAAATTCTTATTTGCAAAACTTTGGTACAAAATACACACGCCGACATAAATAAATGCAATATAACATTGTAAATTTCCTGTTTGTGAGGTTAAATTTAGTCGACGTAATTAATGCCAATTCTGATTTTAAAATCAAGGGGCGCATAATCATTAGAAGTTGTACCTAATACTTTTATATATCGGTTTGTTAACATCTTATTATGATGTACATATGATGTTGATGTTACGAGTACATAGTTTCAGGAACCGCTGGATACAGTAAACTCTCTCTGCTACCATACCAAGAAGAAGCTCCGTATCTTACATATGTCCCTAACAGCCCCGACACAGGTGATTTAATTACCCACAAAAACAGTTTCCGCAACGCGAAATAAAAAAGTGCCGTCGTGGTAAATTACTCTAATTAGTTGTTGGGGGGGGGGGAGGGGAGGGGGGAGGTAGCTGCTTTAAGGCTACAAGCCAGAGGTCTATCTAAAGTTGGAAAGAACAATAAATCACAACTCCAACGCTTGTGTTCCAATATCTCGCAAGATTCCTGCAAATGGCAAGATGCCAGATTCCGAAGATGCAAGATGCCAGATTCGGAAGCTTATCTTGCAAGAGAATGAAAATAGCAAAATTTTTTGTTGCAAAATAGTTGCAAATTTCAGCTCCGAGGTTTTCCGTTGAGTCGGTTGATTGACTTTCCTCGGCATTAAAAATCAACTTTATCGCCGATAATGTAATCAGAGAATTCAAAAAAGTTGTTTCCTTAATGTTTTTTTGGATTAGGGTTGCCTTTATAAGTATGATTAGGTTCGTAAGCAGTGGGGAAAATCATATCGAAGCCTCCAGTGATTTACTGCTCAGTTACGTACGTATGACTTTTTTATCAAGAAATATAAGACGTTTCACTGACTCCAAGAACAAAAAATAAAATCATGTTCAAACACTCTGAAATTTAATTGTTTACAGTAAGTTGTCAGTTAGTTATCTTTAACAGACTAAGGAGCCTTCAATTCGGCTAAATGTACAATGTTACACAATCTTGTTAAAGTTCTTCTTTTTCAAAAGTTTTCTCATCTTTGTACCAAATCTTTGACTTCGAACCTGATCAGAAACATTTGGCTTTAGGATTATGCGTTCAGTTCGTGCAAATTTTGCAAAATAAAAAACAATCAGACAATATTTTCCCAAAACTTTTAAAACATTTGTTTCTCTGAACAGAGAAGGATTGAATATAAATGAAAAAGACGCTTTCCAAAGAAATGTGGAAGGAAAATTTCATGACTCAAATTCTTGAGAAAATCTCTGCTATTTAAAACAAGGCTCTTGAATCCCTACGACACTTTATAACAACCTAAGGAGTGCCAAGGGATGTGGAGAGCATTTGTGCGTAAATGTTTGTGTGTGAGTATGTGTTTGTGCGTGAGTGACTGTGTGGTTGTGTGTTTGTGTGTATGCGTGCGAGTGTGTTTGTACATGTGTGTGCGTGGGTATGTGTTTTTGTGTGTTATTGTTGTGTGTGTGTGTGCGTGTGTGCGTGTGTGTGTGTGTTTGTTTGTTTGTGTGTGTGTGTGTGTTTGTGTGTTTGTGTGTGTGTGTGTGTGTGTGTGCATGTGTGTGTAGATGTGTTCCTGCCTGCTAGTTCAAAACAACTTTCTCTAAAAAATACGGTTCTTCTTATAGCCTAATGAGTTCTTGATTAACTTTTGATCAAACTTCTCTCACTCAGTTTTTGTTTACTCGTTGTCCCACTGATAACTTTTTTATCTGATTATTTTTTGCATCAGATCAGAGATCATGTTATTTGTTCTCCAGAAATATTCTAAGTAAGGAAGAGTTATGGTGATCTCCACATTTTTCCATGGTTAATTCCTTATGATTAATTCAATATTCATTTATATGCTCGTTTATCAGAAGTTAAAAAAAAGCAGAAATATTTATGGGCCTCCCAATATCGAGAAAATGTTCTTTTATGTTTCAATCTAGCTTTGTTGATTTTTGTCAGTTGGGCATTGATGTCCATGGGGCACTTCCCAGGTTGCCAGACATAAAGAACGTAGGAAGACCCTTCTACGGCACAGGATAAGACTTAGGAAAAATCAGTCTTAAGATTTTATAATGCTTTGACGCCCCGTTGTAAAGCCCTACCAAGACATCTAAGGTACCGTATTCAGACCTTATTAACCATATTAAGGCCTTATTGAATTTAATACTGCATAGTTATTAGGTTCAATACCTAATAAAATTGTCGGAGAACTACTGCAAAATCTTATTCCTTTGGTCAAGCTAAAAAAACGAATTATTCTGGTTGTGAATCAAAATTTTTCGAAAAATTCTACGTAATATTGTTCGTTTATGTTAATAAATTCTGCAAGGAAATCAAAAACATTTTTCAAAGTTTATATCAAACAAAATGCTGAACAAAAACTTTGTTTTCATCACTATGAGTGAATAAACTAATACTTATTGCAAAAAAATCAGCTTGCGTAGCTTGATAAGAGATGAGACTGACTTCTCACAACAACTTTCTCAAAAGGTGTAAAATTGTCAATAATTGAGATCAATGTTACGAGGTTATATAATGTAATGCTTTAAAACAAAAAATAGTGAGCAAATTTCATAAATTCGCAAAAAATTGTCCAATTTTTTGTCCAAAAATTTGACCGAAAATTGTCCAAAAATTTCATAGTCCGATTTTCGAGCACCTTAAATTGATATTGATCAAGAGAATGAAAATAACAAAATTTTTTGTTGCAAAATAGTTGCAAATTTCAGCTCCGAGGTTTTCCGTTGAGTCGGTTGATTGACTTTCCTCGGCATTAAAAATCAACTTTATTGCCGATAACGTAATCAGAGAATTCAAAAAAGTTGTTTCCTTAATGTTTTTTGGATTAGGGTTGCCTTTACTAAGTATGACTAGGTTCTTAAGCAGGTTCTTGGAAAATCATATCACAGCCTCCAGTGATATGATAAAATCAAATTTTAAAGTTTAAATCAAACAAAATGCTGAACAAAACTTTGTTTTCATCACTATGAGTGAATAAACTAATACTTATTGCAAAAAAATCAGCTTGCGTAGCTTGATAAGAGATGGGACTGACTTCTCACAACAACTTTCTCAAAAGTTGTAAAATTGTCAATAATTGAGATCAATGTTACGAGGTTATATAATGTAATGCTTTAAAACAAAAAATAGTGAGCAAATTTCATAAATTCGCAAAAAATTGTCCAATTTTTTGTCCAAAAATTTGACCAAAAATTGTCCAAAAATTTCATAGTCCGATTTCCGAGCACCTTAAATTGATATTCAGAGGTTTTTATGATTTAACTATGTCCATAAGTTGCATCGAATTCAAACATTAAATTACTCATTTATTCGAATTGACTAACTATTTTTTGCAAATTTAGATAACTGTTGGGTGGCAGATTACAAGGAGATGTCAGCTCGGTTCACAGTTGGCGAACGGATCTCAAAAATTAACAGAATACGCGTTCTAGTCCCATCATCTTACTGTGAGTACACGATATCCGAAAAATGAAACCAACAATTGAACGTCAATTAGAAAATAAGAAAAATTGATAGCAATCAAAATTATTCCGCAAAAATATAATGGAAAATCGCGGTTGAAATTCGCTCTAATAATATTTCAGAAGGAGGTCTCTTTAATGATCACATCTATCCAGGCCGTCATCAGTCATAATCAGGCTTTGGCTCGTTTATATACAGGCCCGTTTTCACCGATCGTTCTGTATAGTATTCAGACATACCCATATATACTTATGTATTTATAAATATATTTATAGGTAAAAAGTGGACAAAACAGTGTAATTGTAGTGTATTTCTAAGAGTGTAATCGCTTCAAAATTACACTTTTCACTCTTTTCCCTACTAAAAATTGGACTAAAGAGTGTAATCAAAAATTTTTTAAGAGTGTAAAAAGAGTGGATTAAAGAGTGTAAAGAGTGTCAAAAGAGTGTAGTTTTTACAAAAATACAATCTTACACTCTTTTCCCTGCTATTTAAGAGTAGAAAAGGCTTTACACCCTTAATCTCGCTTAATAACGGTGGACTATGGGTGGGCACCTCGGCCCGGGTAGTCACGAGGCACGAACTAGAATTAAAACTTGAATGCGGTACAAATATGGTCTCATTTAGCTAAAGTTACGGCTTACGGGCAACAATGAACAAATTTGGAAAACACTTGCAAATAAACATAGAAATTTAAGAGACGACTATCTTAAAATGTGTTTGGTGCAATCTACTTGTTCAAGTTATTCTCTGTTCATGGCAGTTTTGAGCGCGGTAAAAACATTCAAGTACAGAAATGAGCAACAAAGGAGTACGTATGAAAAACGACCTTAGCCTGATTTTGAACAATTATGTTCTGGATTGACTGATCATGGCCGAGTATTTTCTACATTGGTCTGATCATTAACCAGGACCTTGATTTTTGTAGTTTTAATTAAAACTTTTCTTTTTTCTTGTAGAAAAATGATCTATCGTATTGAAAATGGTTAACCGGTATTAATAAGAAAGAGTTTAAATCTTTTGTTTTCGTTAAACCTTGAGAAAAAATATATTTGGTTATGCTGGATTTACCTTTTAATTACATTTTAATTAATTAGCAGAGTCAGTATTTTGGCTAAATATTACTATAGTCTTTTTTGCTTTCCTGGCGAAACTTAATTGTTTTTAAAATCAATTCTTGAGAAACATGCATGAATAAAGTTTCTAACATCACTTTAATTTCACACCTAATTTAACATTTGATAGTTCATTGACGTGAAATTTTCAAACTTCTAAAAATCTAATGGGACACTTTCGTACTTCGTTCTTACATTTTTGACGTATTTGTCTCATGTGATGCGTTGATTGTATTTAGTGAAAACAATAAATGTTCAACGTTGCTACTCTGACGTATATCGGTTTCTATCAAGATAGACTATTTCTTGGTCTCGTTATCTTTGAAGTATTGTTGGTACTCCTTATTCAATTTTCAGCCAGCGAAAGTGGCTATGAGTTCACAATGTGCGTGGGTAGACGGTGCAATGCCGAATGTGAACAACTCAGAGCAGTGGAAGCGGGTCACTGGGTTGAGTCCCTCTGTGCAGGAATGCCAGCGGAATACATCCGAATTAGTACATCAATTGATTCACATCTTCTCAGTTTCTGTCAAGTTGAAGTGTATGGACAACAACTCGAGTAGCTGAATATCATGGCGAGAAAACACCCTACCAAAAAGAATGGATCATTCGGTGTATTTTATCTTTTTTAATTCCACTAGACGTCTTCTCTGTACATGTAAAAAGAATTAAACTTGATATTACGAGCCAGCGTCCGCACCTTGAATCAACATTGCGCTAGTTTGCAGAATTTGGCGACCACGGAAAATACAAATACATTGTATAGTAAACAATTAGTAATAACCAATTACCACATCGGACACGTTAAGTCCTTTTTTGCATGTATTAAGATGGGATTGGTGGAATTAAAGATGTAAAACGGACCAATTGGTCTATGTCCGTAATGGAAATCCCTCCTTTATGTAAATGTTTTAACGAATACAAACTTGGAACACGCGCTCTTTTTATAAGTTTATTAGTTTTCCAAATCAAGTACGGGGCAAATGGACTATCAGCCTTATCTATTACCGACGGCTATCTTGTAAGATCTTGTAACAATCTTGCAAGAGTATTGTAAGATTACGCACCATCCTGCAAGAATCTTGCGAGATCTTGCAAGATAGGGGTCGGAATTCGTCTAGGGCAGCACTGATTCACAAATATGACATTTCAACTTTTTAACCATTATCACTCTTCAACGCTCACAGGTATGTCGTTTATGGCAATGAGCTATAAATCTAAATTCAAGCTCTGACTAAACTTTCAAGCTCTGACTACGAAATAGTCCAGGTATTTCATATAACTAGAAATAGTCCAAGGAGCGGCTCAGGTTTTGCATCTCTAAGCAAGACATCTGTTTAACCGAGATCCAATGATTCTAAATCCAAGTCTTTATGGAGAAAACAACCTGAAGAACGTCATGGAGGTGATTCATGAAGGAAATTGACCACTTGAACCGACTGGACAAAGAAAATCTATTGACGACTGATGATTGAACATGGGCGTTTTTTCACCAACTTAGCGGGAAAAATCCAATAGAACCCCAATATAAAGCCCCCTGATTACATTTTAAAAATTCTCGCTCTCGATTATATTATAAAAATTATGGGATCTTTCGTTTTTTTTAATCTTCAAAAATGTAAATTTAAAGTTATAACCACAACAAGAACGTTTGGTTAAATATTTACATTTTCAAAATCGCCTCGTAAATATATGAATAGTTTGGTCTTTATACTTCAGTAGAAAAATTTCCTAAAGCCTCTTACTTGTCTATCTATTGGAACACGTACATGCAGTGTGACCATTTCGCTGCTTAGTTTTTCCTTAAATTTGTTTTTAGTTTTCTCTTTTCGGATTTCAATTGGCAAATTATTCCATTTCCTAGAAAAATTTCTGATCAGTGACCTGTCACTCCATTTGGATTGGCACTTATTCTTTGGAAAAAACTGGACAGTTCTGCAGTTTTTGGTCAATTCGTACTTTTCAAGAATCCTGAAAGAGGAGTTTTTGGTTTCTCGACTACTCTGTTTATATTGTGAGAGGAGGTCAAAAAATTTAAGAAGACAAACTTTTTTAATGAAAAGCTCTGCTGGTAAAATTTTGTCTTTCAGTAATAGATCTCTTGCACTGTCAAACTTTTTGCGCAGGTGGCAAACCTTTATTCACCAATTTATTTGTTTATCAACTCTTTGAAGTGACATAACCGACAACGATTGAAAAAAAATTGCACTGAAATTGAGATGGGACAAAACAAGTGATTTAAAAAGAACGATTCTTGCTTTTAGTGGTAGAAAATGTCTTACTAAGTAAATTGACCTAATAGCATTTGCCATTTTTGTTAATGTTTTGTTCAGCTGAATGTCAAAATTTAGATTGTTATCAATCATTATACCTAAATAACGACAACTTGTTTTTGGCTCTATGAAAATTCCATTATAATGAAATTGTTCAATTTTTGATTCACCATTTTTTGAAAAAACCACAATTTCTGTTTTATCTCTGTTTAAAGTTAGCATATTTTGCCTCATATAACTGTCAGTACTTTCAAATACACTGTTAATTTCGCATAAGAGATTTTCATCGGATTTGGAATGACAAATAATGCATGTGTCATCTGCAAACTGTAAAACGTCCTCTCTTTTTTTCATTTTTTCAAGGAAGTCGTTGATATATATTAAAAAAAACTAAAGGTCCGAGAACTGTTCCTTGAGGTACTCCTTGATTTATTGTCACCCAGTTCGAATATTCTATGCCGTTCTTTACGCATTGTTTTCTGTTAGACAAAAACGATTCTAGCATTGCAATTGATTCCGTACTAAATCCATATTTAGTAGTTTTTTCGAGAAAAATTTTGTGAGATATTGAGTTAAAGACTTTGGCTAAATCCAAGAATATACTAACAACGGTTTCGTTTTCTTCTAACAAACTATTCACTGATTCTGTCAACGATATTACTGTGTCATTCGAAGATTTTCTTTTCAGAAACCCAAACTGTTTTTTATTGATTATTTCATACTTTTCAACATGTTCTAGCATTTGTTGGAGCAAAAGTCTTTCAAAAATCTTCGCAAGAGTGGGTGTAACTGAAATTGGTCTGTAGTTTTCTGCTTCCAGTGGATCCCTTTTTTGTAAATTGGAGTTACGTATGCTTTTTTAAGTATGTCAGGAAAAATGTTTTTTGATATACATTCGTTTATTGCAAACTGTAGATGTGTTCCAATAGACATTTTGCTACACTTGAAGGACCATGTAATGAGTAATCCAGGACCCGCTGCTTTGTTTTGTGGTAATTGATCAATTACAGTAAACAGTTCTTTTCTCGTTATATGTCTGAAGGAAAACTCAGTTTTGTAAAAAGCAAAGTCCGGTAGCTCAATCTTTTCTGTCTCGCCTTCGTATAAACCTAATTTAGAAAAACAAATATTAATTGTGTTAGCGATTTCTTTTTTGTCTTTTAAGATATCTTGGTTGAACCGAATTCTAGAAATTTCGCCGTTTTTATCCTCGTGTTTTATTTTTGTTTTAGTGAATTTCCACTGTTGCTTTGAATCGGGAAGACTTTCGAACAATTTCTGTGAATAATTGTGGCTCGCTCTTCTAAGTAGTCTGTTTGTATGGTTTCTTATTCTTTTGTATGAGTTATATGTGTCAACGTCTGCTGTTATCTTCCAAATATTGAAAAGCCTGTGCTTTTCGTTGATTAGATTCAGAATTTTTCTGGATAACCATTTCTTTTTCGTTGATTTTGATGATGGCTCTCCTATTTTGATGGGAGCTATACTATTCAGAATATTTTCAAACATAATTGAAAATTTTTCAAAAGTTGAGTTTGCATTGTTTTGTTGATACATGAAACTCCAATCCGCGGATGCAATTTTTTTGTTAAGATTAGCTCTAGTAAATTTGCTAGTATCCCGGTAAAAAAATTGCGTTTTGTTGTTTTCATAATCAATGTCCAGTGACAAAAAGAAAACTTGTGTAAAGTGATCACTTCCAAATAATTGCTCGATAACAGTTGTATCAAAAATTTGATGTTTCGTTGTTAAACAGTGATCAATTAGTGTTTCCTGATTTCCATTTGTCCAGGTTGGAGTATTTTTATTTACTATCTCAAGCCCATTGTTGGAAGCAAATTCTGTCAATAACTCTTTTTCTCTTTGATTGAAAAAATTGATGTTATAGTCTCCGAATAGTATTACATTATCAGTTATTGAATATGCGCCTGAAATTTCTGATGTCAACTCTTCTAGAAAAAATTTGCCCAAGTTTTTATGGGAACAATAAGAAACGTTAACTAGAAGTTTTTCCTTAAACGGTGCTTGTATTTCAAGCCATAGTGATTCAAAAAAACTTCTGTTAATAGAGTTGAGATCATTCCGTATTTTATGTTTGAACGTATTTGGTACCCATATCCTTACTCCACCACTTCTCGTTAACTGCGTCAATTTTGATCTACTTTGATGGACAAAGTGGTGATTGTTGCTTAAAAAGTTTAAGGGTATCTTCTGATTATCGTTTATCCATGTTTCAGTAACAATGAAGCATGTTTGTCTGTTCTGCTGCTGCAAAAAATCCGAAATCTCTTCGTGTTTGTTGTTAACGCTTCTAATATTTGTGTATACAAAACATGGATGCAAGTTTGCATTTGCCTTATGTTTATCGTAGCTTTCGAATGTTTGTAAATTATGTAAATTGGGCCCTGGATTAGTTTGTAACCCCTACCCTCCTAGTGGTTGCATATTATTTGCAACCCACAAGGGCACGTGACATATTCTTACATAATGATTTATTATGTAATTGCACATGTTCTGCAACCGGGTCGCAGAACCTACTGGGCGGGCGGGGGTGGTTGCAAACGGAAAAGATGCAAATTATAATTATAAAATTTCTAGACCCAGGTAACAACGTATAACTTGTGAGCGAATACCTAATTGTTAAATATTTTTCGGTTTAGCCGCGCAAGGGCTTGCTTCTATTTCTGCTTATTTTTCTGGTTTGGGTTGTTTGTCGTTTCAATTAAAGTGGGAAAAATTGCAACCTAATAATCAAAAGATTTAAAATGAATTTTCTTTCCTTCCAGCAATCACTTTGTTGTTTTTAGGTGAAAATGTAACAATTTTGGCTAATAGAGCGGCAAAGTTTTAAATCAAATGCAAAGAACGGATCTACCGCATAAACATTCACACTTTGATTAACAAAAAAACATAAATTTTTCCGAAGTTCGAAACCCAATTTGAGAATTTACCTCTTTTCAAAACTTCACTTCAAATAGCATTTTTACTTCATCTCATTATCATTTCGCATTATATTCATCATTAAACAATGTTAGTCACTTTAAAATGAACAAGGGGGCTCCTGAATGTGCGTTCACACATAATGTTCCGACCCCACTCAGCCGCGCTTTTGAATTAATTGTCCACTGAAAGAGAAAGAGATAGAAAACGTTTAAAGAACAACTTCTTGTTCGAAAAAAAGTGGTGTACCCATTCAAAATATCGCTTTAGCTCTGAAGACCAATTTAAGGAAACAAATAAATTATTAGAGCAACGGTGATGACGGCTATTAGAGAGAGTAAGAGACGAGGCAAACAACAAAACTCAATAAAAACACCAAGCATTACTTACTACCAAAGCTCAATATCAAACCTCTTTTTTGAAAATAATCAATCAAAAAGTCAAAATAGCTTCGGATAGAAAAAAAAACTGAACCAAATAACATAAATTCACCAGAAGAGATATGGGACCTGTCTTGAGATTAATTAAGCCCTGAGGGTCCTGCGAACAATTAGCAAGTAAACAAAAAGTGCAAAATTAGATTATATGTTTACACACTTTGAAAACAATTAAAATCAAAATCAAGAGAGCAATAAGCTGCCATCTGAAACCATTCAATGGGGTCATTTATAACATCAAACAAAACCACTGAGAACTTTCATTATCCAGAATCTCATATGAATACAAAAAGAAAAGTTACACACAAAAATCAAAAAGTCACTTCAATTTTACGAGGAAACGGTGTCGAAGCCTGTACGATTAAAATCAGTTCACCAAAAAAATTAATATTAAAAAATGTGCCTTACTTAAGCGCTATTTTTGTGATAAGCAGACTTGTCATTAATATGCCAACAACGTATGTAACTAACATTAACAAAACAAAAAAGAAAAATTTTTTCAAAAAATATATATATTTAGAATTCCATCAGAATCCGAGTAATTTCTGATCTTAAAAATTCCACCACCAAACCAAAAACTGTTCTTTTTCTTGTTGATTTCACCATTCAAACCACAAAACGTACCAAATGTTACCGAAATAGCTAATTTGACCGAAAAGATCATTTGCCTTTAAGAAAAGTTATATTGCCAAAAAACATTACGCATCAACTGAAAACATCAGATAATTTTTTACTGGGTCCCCAGATACCTGGTGAGGCATTTGATTACTTAGACTGAAGCATAAGAACACAAAAAAAGTTACAAATTCTGGCAAATCTTAAGAATTCAATAAAAACTTTTGTTGGACCATAAAAACTATGAGCGTTACTCAGAAAACACATTATTATTTCTTTTGACCTTATTGGAGTATAGATTAGCAGCACCTCATTTTAATTGAACATTTAATAGAAAACAGATTTTCTTGTAATCAAGATGAAAAAATGCAACAAAACTTTATTGAAGACTGGCCCAAATTTCAATCCGACTTTCATTGCAAAACACCACGATGCGACCAAAACTGAACTTAATATTGCTGCGGAGCTGATAGCAATGCAAGTGATCTAAAATAATGCGCATAGGTTTTCTAGCAAACAAAATTCATCAAAATAGAAAATAGACTATGCGTTTTTTAATATAAATATCGGTTTAAATTAAGAATTATATTGATTGGACCACAAAAATGTAACTTTTAGAAAACTTTCTTAAGAAAAGAAGTTACAATTAAAAAAAACCTGAGTAAATGAAGATTGTGTCAGCAGTCTTCATGTTGGGACAAATAGGGCCAAACAGGCTAAATTGATGCTATTTGTTTTGAAATAAAAAGAGACAAAATGATGAATTTTCAGAAAACTAGCTGAAAATTCCGCCAAAACAATTAGTTACGACAGTTCTCCAACTCTCCTCTATGTTTAAGCGCGAAATCAATTCGAATATTTTCAAAAATTTTATCATATTTTAGCTAACATTGATCAAAGTTTAGGCAAAAAAAAAAATACAATAATTGTGAGCAAAACAACGGATGTTAGGATAACTTTCACAAATATATAAACCTCCGTAACTCTTTCGAAAAAGCGGAATTGAAAAAAAAGGATCTTTTCCGTTTGTGCCACCCAGCTTAGTGGGCGCATATTATTTGCACCCCCCCAGGACGCACGTGCCATATTTTTACATAATGATTTAATATGTAACTAGCAGGCCCGCAAAAGCATAACAAGAACATCATTAAAAGAAAAGTTATAAATTTCATTTCGCACCACCTCGGGCTGGAAAACATACCCCTCGTTCAACAGCCATAGGTATTACGTTACATAACCGTCTCGTGATCATAGTCGAGATCGCCCAGACGGAGGTCGGAGACGACATCAAATATCTCGGGTGGGGGAATACCGGTGGCGACTGTACCAATTGGGATGTGTTTGGTTTAGTATATTACCCCAAGAACCATCAATTTCGTGTTCAACTTTATTGGCTTTGCTAACTTGCATATTAAAGGAGCAATAAGACTTGTAAAGATAACCGACTTCTACGAGTTGGCGTAGCGTAACACGTGTAATAGATTAGGCTGCATGTTTAAGGAGCATTTAAAAAGAGAGAAGAAACTTAATAATGAAGGAGAGAAAACAGACCAAAAAGAAAGAGAAAAGAACCACAGAAAAGAAACAATAGAGAAAAGAAAGGAAAAAAGACAATAACAGAAAGAAAAGAAAGAAAGAACAGAAAGCGAAAAGCACGAGATAAACGAAAAAAGACAAAAAAAAGAAAATAGAGGAATAAAGAAACAAAAAAAATAAAAGCAAGAGAGAAAGATAGACAGAAAAAAGAAAGGGAAAAAACAGAAAGACAAAAAAAGAGGAGGCAAAGAGAGAGAGAGAGAAAAAAAGCAAATGAGAAAAGGAGAGAAAAAAGAAAGAGAAAAGACAAAATAGAGAGAAAACACGGAGACACGAAAGAGAGAAACACAGGAGAAACGAAAAAAACTGAATCAAAAAGGAAGAGAAAAGAAAGGGAACCGAGAGAAAATAAATCGAGAATTTAAGGACAGAAAAGAAAGAGATAAAATAAAACTGCAAATATTGAAACAAAAAAGTAAGAGAGAAAAGCAGGAAAGAAAGAGAGAAAAACAAGAGATGAAAGAAAGAGAGAAGAGAAAGTGAAAGAAAGCAACAAATGAGGAAAGAAAGGAAAAAAAACAGAAGAGAAAAAGGTAAAAGAAAGGGAAAAAGAGACAGAAGAGAAAGACAGGAAAGAGAAAAGCAAGACAGAAAAGAAAGAGAACAGAAAGAAAAGAAACACAAAAAGACCGAGACAAGCAAGCAAAAAAGAAAACAGAAAGGAAGGAGGGAAGAAAAAGAAAATAGAAAGCAATACAAAAAAGAAGGACAGGAGCAAAGTACAGAAAAGAAAAAAGAGTTGGGTAAGAGAAGCGAAAGAAAGAAATGAAAGAAAGAGAAAGAGAGAAAAAAAGCAGGCAAAAAAGAACGAGAAAACAAAGACAAAAGAAAAACAGAAAAGAAACAGGAAAAACGACAAATTAAAGAGAGAAACGAAAAGAGATAGAAAAGACTAACAGAAAGAATGAGAGAAAATAAACAAATGAAGAGAAATTAAATGCAGATAAGAAAGAGAAACAAACGAAATAAACCAAAGAGAAAAGACCGACGAAAAAGAACAGAAAAGAAAGAGAGAGAGAGAGACAGAAATGAAATCGACAAAAGAAACAAAACAAAAGAGGAAGACAAACGAACTGAAGGAAACGAGGGAAAAGAAAGATAAAAAAACGAAAGAAAGAAAGAAAGAAAAGAATAAAAAATGAAGGAAAGAACAAAGAAAAACGAAGAAAAAGAAATGAGATATAATGAGGAAAAAACGAAAAGTAGAGAAACAAAAACAAAGTAAGAAAACTCAAGACAAAGGCAGAAGCGATCAAATGGAAAATCGAGCTTTTTCCCATTTCTAAAATTTTTTGAATCTTAGCTTTTCTTTGTTTGGAGTATATAAAATTTGCACCACTAAATAAGAACCCATGATTTTTCGTAATTTTTGTTGATTTTGCTTTGATTTGCTTTCTCGGTCACTGACTTTCTCTTGCATCTGAGTATTTTCGGCCAATGAACTCTTCTGAATCAGCTTTTTGGACACTGACCGAAAAGCGCGTGTACGGTCAACGCGTTTTCGGTCATTGACCTCTAATTATGAGTCCGCTTAACTTTGCTTGTTCTATAGGTCTCTTAAACATGCCACTCAAAGCTCTTAAACCTGCAGCCCTATAAACTATCACTCATTTAAGATATAAGATAACAGAATTTTGTGTTTTTCGGTGTGTTCTTGTCTCATCATTTTGGGACTGGAGATCCAAGAAGCTGTCGCGGCCATTTTCTTCCGATCTGTCAGCTGTTTTTTGTTCAGGTACTTGGACTGTGATCTGACAATCGAAGAGATGCTAACAGATTTGAACATGCGTAGCAACCTGTGCCCAGACTCTCAGAAAAAGGCTAAACTAGGACCGAGCTACTGAAAGAAAAAAGGCAGAGAAAAGACAATATAGAGAGAAAACACTGAGACACGAAATAGAGAAACACAGGAGAAACAAAAAAACTGAACCGAAAAGGAAGCGAAAAGAGAGAGAACTGAGAAAAAATAAATCGAGAAACTACGGACAGAAAAGAAAGAGATAAAATAAAACAGCACAAATTGAAACAGAAAAGTAAGAGAGAAAAGCAGGAGAGAAAGAGAGAAAAACAAGAGATGAAAGAAAGAGAGAAGAGAAAGTGAAAGAAAGCAACAAAAAAGGAAAGAAAGAAAAAAGAACAGAAGAGAAAGAGGTGAAAAAAAGGGAAAAAGAGACAGAAGAGAAAGACAGGAAACAGAAAAGCAAGACAGAAAAGTAAGAGAACAGCAAGAAAAGAAACACAAAAAGACAAAGAAAACAGAAGGGAACAAGGAAAGAAAAAGAAAATAGAAAGCAATACCGAAAAAAAGGACAGGAACAAAATACAGAAAAGAAAAGAGAGATAGGTAAGAGAAGCGAAAGAAAGAAAAGAAAGAAAGAGAGAAAAGAAAAGCAGACAAAAAAGAACAGAAAAGAAAGAGAAAACAAAGACAAAAGAAAAACAGAAAAAAAACAGAAAAACGAAAAACTGACAAACTAAAGAGAGAAACGAAAAAAGATAGAAAAGACTAATGGAAAGAATGAGAGAAAATTAAGAAATGAAGAGAAACGAACTGCAGATAAGAAAAAGAAACAAAAGAAACAAACGAAAGAGAAAAAGCCGACGAAAAAGAACAGAAAAGAGAGAGAGAGAGAGAGAGAGAGAGAGAGAGAGACAGAAATGAAATCGACAAAAGAAACAAAACAAAAGTTGCAGACAAGACGAACAGAAGGAAATGAGAGAAAAGAAAGATAGAAACAAAAGACAGAGAAAAGAGAAAAGCAAGAGAAAAAAGAAGAAAGAAACGAATAAAAAATGAAGGAAAGAACAAAGAAAAACGAAGAAACAGAAATGAGATATAATGAGGAAAAAACGAAAAGCAGAGAAACAAAACAACAAAATAAGAAAAGTCAACACAAATTCAGAAGCGATCAAATGGAAAATCGAGGTTTTTCCCATTTCTAAAATTTTTTGAATCTTAGTCTTTCTTTGTTTAGGAATATATAATGTGCATAACTAAATAAGAACCCATGATTTTTCGTAATTTTTGGTGATTTTGCTTTAATTTGCTTTCTCGGTCATTGACTTTCTCTTGCATCTGAGTATTTTCGGCCAATGAACTCTTCCGAATCAGTTTTTCGGAGATTGACCGAAAAGCGCGTTTTCGGTCGACGCGTTTTCGGTCATTGAACTCTAATTATTAGTCCGCTTAATTATGCTTGTTCTATAGGTCTCCTAAACATGCCACTCAAAGCTCTTAAACATACAGCCCTATAAACTGTCACTCATTTAATATATAAGAAGATGGCACGTGCTCTGTAACTGGGGGGCGCATAATGTACTGGGGGGGGGCACAAACGGAAAAGATCCGAAAAAAATCTTTTCAATATGAAAATTTATATATAACGACTTTCTAAAGGTAACACTCACAATCCTGTACAACGAATATATGGATCGGCAAAAAACGACTGGTCAAAAATAACGAGTTGGATATATAGCTCCTCCCCCACTAAAAAAGGATCGGAAACCAAAGGAGGAAAAAATACAAGGCCAACTCAGTTGGTTTACTCGCAAATGAAAAGGAGATAAAAGAGTCAGTCATAACAAATGAGAACTTGGAAATAGGGTATACTCTAATCACTCAAATTTGGCCTATGCGATGAAAGTTTACTTCCAAAAGAAATCAAGTTTCTCCGCATTGCAAAATCCACCACAAGAATTAACAGCACCTACTGCAATGCCCGAATTAGTAATTCCAAGATCAAACGTCGCCTCCTCCTCATCTGCACTTCATCAACTATCACCGACATTAAAATCCACAGCAAAAAACGCTGCCTAACAAAAAACACGTACGAGTGGTAACAATTGCAGAAGCTGGAGCTAATACGTTAATTACGACATAGCAAGACGTCGGATTATGTGAAAGCCGATCCCCAACCTATAAGAGATTGCAATGCGGCTGATAACCAAAACATTGACAACCAACTACACTCAAGACCATGCTAGGTGAAAAAGTGCAAGAGACAGTTGATCAAATCCCCGGGCAAGAGTCCCCAAATCTAGCCAACCAGAGTAGTGGGAAAAAAGTTCTATCTGCCCTTCACCCAAACAATTAAGCAGGTTTTTTCATACTTAAAAATGCAACTTTTCTAATAAAAACTCGACCCTAACGGCTACGTGTTTTTAGCAGAAAACACACCATTTTCAACCACTATTTTACACAAAAATAAAGAATACGATAAATCAAAATACTATATATCTTAACATACTCAATAAATCTGTCTTTAGTACGCCCAAATCTATATCTCTGCAAAAAAACAATCAATCTGCATTTATTCGTCTTAAACCTAAAATAAGAAATATGTTCATTAACCTTACACATACTACAAGTTAAATATAACTCTGCCTCTTCATAATGATTACTTATATGAGCATTTCTATCTCTCTCTTTATAATACCTTTACAAATAAAACACTCATAAGGTTGTTCTCTAAAATCATACCAACAGTCTTTCCACTGTTTAACCCTACAGTTAGGACACTTTGAAAGCATTTTTCATAATTTGAAAATTCATTTTTTTGCCTTAAAGAAATGGATGTCGACAGAAGCAACGAATGTATCGTCTGCAATTAATCTTTCGATTCAATAAAGGATTTACGCAAACACACTTTAACAAGTGAACACTAGGAAAGAACCAGGGAAATGATTATGGGCCATGATAAAGCTAAACCTGAAACTGAAACTGAACCTAAACCTAAAGCTGTAACTAAACCTAAAGTTGAACCTGAAACCATGGAGAGAGTACATTATCCAGATGAAGATGACTACATTCTAATTCCTAAAACTAAACCAGAAAATGAACCCAAAATCATAGTACGGCGTTGAGTCTCTGTGGTGAAATCTTTAAAAACGATATAGCTCTAAAAACTCAAATGAATAAACACAGGAGAGAGAAGATAGCCACGACTAATGATTATGATATTAAATCAAGCCTTAATCATCGGCAAATATATATCAAAAGAGTTAATGAAGAAGTTATCGAAAATATTCATGAATCCGTAGATTATTTATTAGACCATATCAGACCATTTAAATCATATAAATTAAAGTCTCGGTTACCTGTTTATATGAGAAGAGAGATGCAGATGGGGAACTAAAAACTATTGATAGAAATCTTAGAACAGAAGAGTATACGAACAAAGACTTTCGACTAGATCTAAAGAAACATATGAAGGCTATGGCTATGGCTATGAGATTATCGGGGTGTCCGTCATACAATTGGGCATAGAAGAAACTAAACCATCATTAGGATCTTATACTGAACTACCACCTGGTCTAAGGGATAAAATAAAAGCAATTTTTAATAATAGAAACGATAAATTAAATCGTCTTTGTCTATGTATTACAGCCGCGTTATATCCTGTAACCAAAGATGCGACTAGAGAAAATATATTGATAATCTAAATGAAGACAGGGAAGACATTGAAAACGTACATGATTATTTAACTGGAATACAGAATAAGTATAACAACAACATTTGGTTTTACAAAACCTCAACTAAAAATGGCGCGAGAGTAGAACTATTAGATAAATGTTCAAACTTCGTTAAAGATTGTGATAATGTAAGAATACTAGTCTGGGATGAACACAGCGCTCTAATTAAAAACATAGTAGAACCTAAATTGCACTTACTGGTTTTCCACTCAGCAAAAATATGAAACTCATGAATGCTGCACACATTACAACCAAGACTGTGTGCCCTAAATCAAAACAAGTCAGATTCAAGAACCATCACAAACAACAAGAAGTGAAGAAAGTCATCTATTGCGATATCGAATGTTATATGGAGGGTGTTAAAAAAAGGTTGGAGATAATACTTATAAAATATCTGACCATATACCTATTGCAGTTGGTTTTAGTTTTATTGGTAATTATGAATCATATTTTGGTCCAGACTGTATCAAAGATTATGTTAAAGATCTACTGGAAATAGAAACAAATCATAGTATCATGTTTAAAGAGCAAATTGTGTTTAATAAAGAAGATAAACTATTTCATGATGCCAACAACACTTGTCATATATGTGTGTTAAAACTTGTAATAATAAAGTAATAGATTAATGTTACCTGAAAATATCGAAAATAAATCCAGTCTTTGAAGATGGTGATAGAACTAAGCCATCAAATTATCGGCCAATATCAATCTTACCAGCAATTAGAAAAGTCTTCGATAAAATAATATACAGCAGAATTGTTTCTTTCGTGAACAAAAAAAGCTCCTTACCAAAAACCAATTTTGCATCAGAGACCAAAAAAGTGCAATTGATGCATTCGTAGAACTTGTTGTGAACCCGAGATCAAACTCGAAAAAAATACAATGCGAACTACATGCACCTTCCTTGACCTTAAAAAGGCCCTTGACACTGTTGACCATCAATATTTTTTAAACAAAAGTTCAAATTGCGGATTAGGGGGCCTGTAATAGAATTACTAAAGTCCTATCTCAGTAATAGAGTGCATCTTACTCAAATTGGGGAAGAGAGATCAACAATACAGAATATCAGATTTGGTGTACCCCTGGGCTCGGTCTTGGGACCATTGCTAGTTGTTATCCATATAAATGATATTGACTTTGCTACAACGCGAACTGGCATTATTTTCTATGCAGACGATACTGTGATTTACACCAAAGAAGATTTAGACCAAATTCTAGAAACATCTGCAATTTGGCTCAAAAAGAATTGCCTCACATTGAATGCTGATATAACAAAAACAGATAGGTTTTACAAAAAGAAAAATACTCTTCACTTAAACATTCTAATGATTGACAACAAGGAAAAACACAATGTAGCAGTACTTAATTATATTGTCGTCCTACTCGACAAAGACCTTTGTTTCCAACAACATGCTGAGTCAGTGGAAAAAAATAACAACATTCTGTTCCTCGTACTATCGCTTGAGGAATTGTTTAAGCACAAGGCAGCTTGTAACAGTTTATATAACATATGTGCAGCAGTTGCTCAGTATGGACTTCTAATATTTGGATGTGCAAAATACAAATTTCTGGAACCATTGAACTTGACGATAAACAGACTTTCTAGATTCTTAAAATTCAAAAAAATATATGAATCCATAGCAGCAACGAGGAGAAAACTACTCATTTACATTATATCAAAGCTACACCTCCATGAAATTTTGAAAACCGCAACAAAAATAATCAGGTGCGAGAACTCAGTTTCATGTCTAGAAAGTCTAATTTCCAAAGATGAGTTTCACAAAATAACAAATGGTCGAACGAGATTAAGGAAACTTTGTCTACTCAAAAACAAATGTAAAAAATTTTTCTATTAGACCCAAAAATCAGGCAGATGATAAACTGCTTACTATTATGTTTTCCTAACTTTGTAAATAACATTCGTACTAAATCAAACTTCCAAGTTAAAGATTTCTGCCGTAAATTCCTTGATAATTACATCGTAGACAATTGTGAGTTACTATCGAAGTTTAATAATAACTAATTAGTTCTGTATATTCAATTGACAGCGGTAACTTTCCAGTTTTTCTTGTTAGCAACTACCATAGTCATTCTCTTCCGCTTGAAACACTTGAAAAAAGGCCTCTATGGCCTAATAGTGATCTCTCCTGGCGACATTGATTTTGCCTCGATGTAAATAAACATAATTAATATATATTTTTTGACCTCTGGAAACATATTATTATTATTAACTACGGGACACGTCATTTATTGGTTGATTTTTAGTACCCTCTAATTCCTAGACATACTTCAATTTCATGTGTTACTCTATTTTTTATATGATGTTGAGCTCTCGTTTTGTTGAAATGATTGTCTGATTACTTGTTGCTAATATGTATAGTAAATCATCATAGAATTCTTGTTTGTTTTGCACTTCGTCTGAAATTGCTTAATTAGTTTCCATAAAACTTCTTTTATAAAATCAGCTTGTAAAGCAAAATGTACTTCGGTAGGCAAAATCAACCCTTGAAAATTCCTTCGCACACTTACTACTTAAAATCCGTACGCCTCTCTTTACGTACAACACGGTCACTGATAGTGGGGACCCCCAGCAGCAACCCCCAGCAGCAACTCTATGTATGCATTTGAGTTCTTTGATGCGCATTTGCGTGAATATACACTTCCGAAATTTTAACAAAGAGCGAGTTTGAAATTAATATGTGCAATTCAATAAGGCTCTGCATATAATATGAACATCAGGTAAAGAATTGCTTTTTGGCATTTTAGTGCTGTTGATGTATGCATGGCACGTAGTTGTGAAGAAAAGAAGGGAGCAGAGCATTAATTCTTTGTTGGGGGTTCCTAAATTTCAGTTAAATAGGACTGTGGGGGTGTCAGGGGAAAAGATCCGATAACTATTTCAAATTAAATGTTTTTCGTGGGAAAACTAAGGATTCACGAATAAAACAGTTTCTAGAAAACTGTTTAAAACTAGTTTTGAAACCGGCTGGCAGTTTAGTTCATTTTACAGAAACACTTACATCAAGCTCCACACAGAGTAAATTCACGGCTGATTAAATATTGGTTCAGTGGAAGGTCAGCAAAAAAACGTGTCTATCGATGATCATGTAAAACCTCCTCTTTTTTTGTACTTTATTGATTTATTTTGCTACATGGATCAGTGCAAAAAAATTGCAAGCCTTGCTGTCTCAATTTAGAAGCCATGAAACCTGGAAGCCCTGAGATTGCAAGACCTATAGTCTCAAAATTTGATAGAAAGTAGAGGCGAAATAAAATGCTCTATGTACACACCTAAAGACAGGTGCCTCAATTGACAGTTGACACAAAGTACCAAGTATCGCACCCCCACAGTCCTATATAGCCAAAACTTAGGAACCCCCCCCCCCCCCTCAAAAAAATTAAAGCTTTGCTACTTTCTGAAAACGCTATTTATTTTCATAATTACGAGCCAGGTATAGTACATCAACGGCATTGATAGGTGGTTTTTTTAAAAAGATGGACACTTATAGAAAATTAGTATTTATTCACCGTTTAAAAATGTATCAACAATAGATGTACTGGTTTGGGATAGATTATCCGTAAATTAAAATTAGAATTGACAGATCCCAATTTTTTTATCCATGTTTTTAATCCTCTTGTCCGCAAGATTTTTTTAAAGATTTTATGGCATGAAAAGTTAAACTTGAAGGCATTTGTAACAATAGTTTTGTAAGGAACAAAATTATTTTTTTTTTCAGAAAATACGGCTTCTCTTTAACAAAAGCCATGTATTATTAAAATCTCACACTCGTTTTATTGTGAAAGTATTTTTTGATTCAGTAATAAATTTTATTTTACGTACAAGAAAAGAGCCATCATTTCTCAAAAAAAAATGGTTGATTCGTTGACTGAAACAATACACCAACAAAGTGGCCTCTTGTTGTGCTGCAGATTGGATACACAGTCTTCATTTTGTTAAACAACTTTGAGATTTAAAAAAAATAGATTCCTTTTTCCCGTTGCCATTAGTAACCTTCTTTTAGTCGTCGCGGTAATTAGACAAAGTATCTATTGTAAAAACTATAGAAAAGCTTTGCAAATGAACCAAAAAATGTTCAAAAACTGGTTGTATGCGAGCGCTAGATACTCTAGGAACGTAAAAGAAACGCATTGAACTAAAAATGAGCTTATATTGTTATAAAACAGAAAATTAAGTTTGTTCAACTGTTTTCAATTCGCAACTTTTTTGTAATTCCAAATTATATAAACACAAATTTTTTATATAATTTTATTTCAGATTTTCAAAATTCAAATTGTGGTGCCAGAACAGCAATGATAAAAATGGGTATGTTTTAATTGACATCTAACAAAACCTATACAGAGCTGAAATGCCATATGAAAAAATCGATCGCGAAAGAAAATTTGCAAAAAAAATGATGGGAGCGTTGGCTCACCTATATTTGAACGCTCTTTGAAGCAAAGTATGATAATAATTCTGATAACCCAAAGTTGAGATCTCAAAAAACTCAGCGTTCAAAGTTACATAGTTCGTATACATAAATCTAATTAACGTTCAAAAATGAACTTGTCAAGGTCTGAAAATGAACCCATGAAAGTCTGATAAACCTACGAAAGTACAAAAGCATTTCCCATCTGGAATGGTTTGGACGTAGACACTTCTGGTCTGGCATGACTTGGACTTGCAGAAATTCCGTACTGAGCTGCAGAAAGACACCGAAGAAAGTAGTTAAAAGTTGTTAAAGATAGTCCCCGCGGACTTCTTTCCCTCCGCAAGTTTCCTCAAACAAGCAACTTATGAGAAACTGTATTCATGTGAAATTAACGCAGGTTTCAAAAAATTGTTTGATTTGAGATTTAAAAAAATTGAGCAGGTCGAAACCAACAAGCATACAAACATATAAACAAAATAACGAGCATACTTTTTCCTGAATCTGCAAAAACCAGAAAATTTGAATAAAAAATTTGCAAAGAATTATGACTTCAGTGCTTCAAAAAGACTAGCTCGATCCCCACCAACAAAAAATTCTCAGCAACATAGCACTAACTGCTTAAATTTTAGGTAAGTGCATTGTAAAGTAAATTACCTATAAAAATGTTTTTGTGGTGTAAATTACAATAAATTATTGCTTTATAGTATACATCAATTAGAATAATCATTCCTTTATTGTAAACGCCTACACTGTTTTGTCCCTTTTTACATGAATTTAAGCTACAATTTTTGAAATTAAAGAGGTGAAATGGACCAAATTTTCCACCTTTTGTTTCAAACGCTGAAACATAACGACCATTTTTAGAACAAATTATTTTGAAATTAATGCAAAATTTTGACTCATGCAACAATATTGTTTCTTTTGGCCTTATTGGAGTCTAGATTAGAAGCACCTCATATTTGTTAAACGTTTAAATGAAAAAAGACTTTCTTGTAATTAGGATGAAGAAATGCAACAAAAACTTCATAAAAGACTGGCCCAAAATTCAATCCGAATAATTCTTCATTGCAAAACACCACGATGAGACCAAAACTGACCTTGCTATTGCTGCGGAGCTGTTAGCAAAGCAAGTGATCTAGAATAATGCACATATTTTTTTAGCAAACAAAAGTCTTCAAAATAGAAAATAGACTATGCGTTTTTTTATATAAATATCGGTTAAAATTAGCGAAAAACCACAAAAATCAAACTTTCAGATAACTTTCTTAAGAAATGGAGTAACAATTAACAAAAACCTGAGTAAATAAAGATTGTGTCAGCAGTCTTCATGTTGGGACAACCATTTAAACAGGCCAATTTAATGCTATTTGTTTTGAAATTTTGCCAAAACAATTAGTTCCGACAGTTCTCCAACTCTCCTCTATTTTTAAGCGTGAAATCAATTAGACTATTTTTAAAAATTTTATCACATTTTAGCTAAAATTGATCAAAGTTTAAGCAAAACAAAATACAATAATTGTGAGCAAAACAGCGGAAGTTAGGGTAACGTTCACAAATATTTATACCTCCGTAACTCTTTCGAAAAAACGGAATTGAAAAAAATGTTTTCAATATGAAAGTTTACGTATAACGAACTTTCTAATGGTAACACTCACAATCCTGTACGATGTATATATCGGTCGGCGAAAGTTGACCGAATAAAAGAAAGCCAGTTGGACATATAGTTCCTCAGCCTTTAAAAAAGGTCGGAGACTAATGGAGGAAAAATACAGATCCTTATCAATTAATTTACTTGCAAATGAAAAGTAGACAAAAGAGTCAGTCATTAGAAATGAGAAATGGGAAGTAGTCTATCCTCTAATCACTCAAATTTGGCCTATGCGACGCAAGTTCACTTCCCATCAATGAAATTTCCTTCGCACATTTATTAGTTAAAATCCATACGCCTCTCTTCACGTACAACACGGTCACTGATAGTTGGGACCTTTTTCGCTCCCCCAGCATTAACTCTATGTATGTATTTGAGTTCTTTGATGCAAATGCGCGTGAATAGACATTTCCGAAATTTTAACAAAGAGCGAGTTTGAAAATAATACGTACATTTCAATTAAGTTCTGCGGATCTTTTCAACAATTGCCCCCCCTTTGGTACCTAGTAGAGAATCACCACCCCTTCTGTGCTATACTTTACCGCAATGTTACTTGGCCTACAGTTTAGATAGCTGAATATTAGTTTTAGCGCAATTGCGGACCGCTGTTCATGGCCATGCCTCTCATGCGCTGTGAGATGTAATCCGGAAATCGCGGGTTGGTTTCCGAATTCCATCCCACATATATCCTACCGACCCGGTTCGCCTAGTTGCCATACCACGGTGCATTTGATTCTATTCAATTTAACATAGTATGCGCATGCGTGGAAGTTATTAGTCGTCTCTGATTGGTTAATAAGTAGCTCGCTTAAATTCTATTCAAGAATGTCCCCCCTTTTGCAAAGGGGGGGGGGGGGGGTAATTGTTGAAAAGATCCAATTCTTTATATAATATACACATCTGCTAAAGAATTTTTACTGCGCTTTAGTGTTTTTGATGTATACCTGGCACGTAGTTATGAAAAATTAAAAAAAAAAAGGAGGGAGCCGGGCGATAATTTTTTTTTTTTTGGGGGGGGGGGGGGTTAAATTTCAGCTAAATAGGACTATGGTGGCGTCGGCAGCGGAAAATATCCGATAGTTTTATCAAAATTAACTATATTTGTGAGAAGATTAGGGATTCACGAATACAAAAGTTTCTAGAAAACTTTAAAACCAGTTTTCAAATCGGCTGCCAAATAGGTACATTTTGCAGACACACGCCTACGCCTAATTCAAGGTCCATAAAGACTAAATTCACGGCTGATTAAACATCGGCTCAGCGGAAGGTTTCATAAATACGATACAAATATATCAGCTTAAATACAATAAGCAGCAAAATTCGACATAAAAATCTGTTACGACATCAAACAGCAAAATTCGTTATAAAAATCTATTAAGACATCTAATTATAGATATCTAATTGCAGAACCAAGTCAATCAATTTCATCAAGGTTCTACGCTTTTCACTTTCACAACAACAGTCATCTTTGCTACTAAGGGTAGCAAAAAACGTATTAACCAATGATCATATGAAACCTCCTCATTTTTCCCACTATATTTTGCTACCTGGATCAGTGCTAATAAAGTGCACGCGTTGCTATCTCAATTTCCAAGCCTTGAATTCTGAAAGCCCCGAGTTTGCGAGCCCAGAAGTCTCAAATTTTGATAGAAAAGAGAGGCAAAATAAAATGTTCTATGTACACACCTAAAGATAGGTTCCTCAACTGACAGTTGACACACAGGACCACGTATCATAAAACCATCAAAAGTTTTTTAAGAAAACAGATGGTGAGTTTTTAGAAAACAAAATCAAAGTGAGACAAAAAAGCAGCTAACTCCGAAATTCCAGTCTCGCTAACTAGATATATAAACCCGATAAACGCGGAGATTATCGGTTTTAAACATGTAGGTAGCGAAACTCGAATTGCAGAGTTCTAGGATCTCCGCTTGATGAGTGGAACAACTCTTCGGTGATCCTTCCAGTTGTTAAATCTGAAGTTAATGTAAATTTATAATTTACTGTTACTTTTATACAACAGCTGGTAAATAAATAAATAAATAAATAAATTTTCAAAAAGAGTTAGCTCCCTTTTTGTCTTACATTGATTTTTCAAAAACACTTCTGCCGGTTTTATGATACGTGGCCCTGTGTGTCAACTGCCGGATGAAGACTTTATTTAGGTGAGTACATAGAGCCTTTTAATTTGCCTCTCCTTTCTAACAAGTTGTGAGACTTCAGGGCTTGCAAACTCAGGGGTTTCAGGTTTCAGGTTTCAGGGCTTGCAAATTCATAGCTATCAAGTTTCAGGACTACCAAATAGAGATATCAAGGCTAGATTTTTATCAGCACTGATCCAGATAGCAACATAAAGTACAAAATGTGATGAGGTTTTATATGATCATTAGTTAATACGTTTTTTCCTCTGACCTTAGTAGCAGAGATAACTGTGATTCTAAAAGTCAAAAGCGTATAATCTTGATTGACCTCGTTCTGTAACTAGATAACTATGTAGAGTCTTATAAAGTTTTTATATCGATATTTGCTGCTTATTTCAATTAAGCTGATATATTTGCATCGTCTTTATCAAGCCTTCGGCTGAACCGATTTTAAAACAGTCCTGAATTTACGCTGTATGTACCCCTCGATGTAAGTGTGTCTTCAAAATGTACTTAATTGCCAACCGGTTTGACAACTACCTTTAAAAAAGTGTTTGAAAGAAATTTTTTCATTCTGGAATCCTGAATTTTCTCAAAAATACAGTCAATTTCGGAATTTAAGAATCCACTCAAAAAAAGTTTATCTTCTGCTCCCTTCTGAAAAAGGTTTTATTTTCAAAACTACGTGCCATATATACATCTACAACACTAAAATGCAGTTAAAACAAAATTTTAGCTGATATTATATTAAAAGCAGAATTCTACTGCCACCATGCACGTACTAATTCAAAAATCGCGCTTTGTTTTGGTCCTATGTATGTAGCTGAAATTTAGGTTCCCCCACCCAAAAAATTAATGCTCTGCTTCCATCTGAAAAAGCTATATTTTTCAAAACTACGTTCCAGGTATAGTACATAAGCAGAACTAAAATGCAAAAATAAAAGATTTTGACTGATATCTACATTATATACAGTGCTTTATTGACATGCACGTATTATTTATATCATACGCTTGATTAAGGTTTTGAAAAGCCTATTCACAAAATTTCAAACCAAAAAACCCAAATGCATGCACAAGGTTGCTGGCTGTGGAAGCGAAAAAGGTCCAAACTATCAATGGTTGTTTCGTACGTGAAAAGAATTGTATAAAGATTTTGCGGACTGGGTGCGCGAAATAAATTTCAATAATTGATTTTGCCTATCGAATTATACTTAGCTTTTCAAACCGAGTTTCGAAAAAAAGTTTTATGAACAACATCTTAGCAACTTTGCTCAAAGTGCAAACTGCACAAGAATTCTTTAACGATTTACTAGACATATGAACAACAAGTGATCATTTCAAGAAAACGGTAAGTTAACATCATAAAAAAGTAGTACGGCACATGAAATATTTCTAGTAAATAGAGGTACCAAAAAATGGACTCAAATAAACCAATTTATGACATTTCTCTTAGTACTTTGATTAAAATTGAACAGGAACGGCAAATAAAAAAGAGAGAATGTAAAAGCCAATGGGAAATTAACATTTTGTGGCGCATATTCATTTTTGGGCAATTTATTTGCGTTTTCCAACGTTCTGATATTTTAAACCGTATTTGTATATTATCTTCAATGTGATCGTTTTCAATGTTTTTACATGTTTTTTTACCACTTTAAGTATTTCTAACTACAATTGTACATTAGTTTGACGAGAAGAACCTTTTTTAGTGTTTTTCAACCTTTTTTGACATCTTTAATCATTTTCAAACACAATATTCTATTAGTAACACGAGAAGACGGTTTGGAATTTTTTAGAGTTTTGATCAAGAATCAATAGTTCGCACATAGCAAAATAAAAAGTTGGTGACAAAGTTGGCGTAAATAGCATGTGTTAGCTTCCTGCTAAAATCACTCTTTTCATAAATAACCAAGATGTAATTTAGCAATAACCAAGATGTAAATCAGCACATGGATTGAGGTACGTATAACTTTTCATACCTTGAACAATTAGTATAATACATTCAATGCTCCTCCTACCGTGCTATTGTTCCGAGCAAGAAATCACAAAAAAGTGATTCTTTGTTCCTCTCAAATGCTTTTGTAAGAGTTTCGGTCAGCTTTCAATCGGTAGGCAAGTTGTTTTGCTCTAATAGCCGACTTTCGACTAAAGTCCGAATTCTTAATCCAAAGTGCTTTGATTTTCCGTGATCCATACAATTACTACTAAGAGCAATACAAGCTTGATTGTCTACAAATACGTTAACTAATTGCTGAATTTCTAAATTTTTTTCCGGTAAATTAACTTAGTTTTACTAAATGTACGGCTTATTTACTTGCTTCGAATACAACGTTAAACTCGGCCTCAGCTCTTGAAGTATATACAAACTCTTGTAACTGACAAGTTCAAATGATTGCATCTGAATTACTGCTAAAACATTAATCAACTTTATTTTTTCTATTGTCTTAGTTGCTTGCCCAATTTGATTCTGAACACCCTGTCAACTCTTGTCAAATCATGTTCTCCGATTTCTATACTTTTAGTTAAATTAAGTGCCCTTTTGACGCATTCCATCGCCTCCTTCCAAGATTTTGAACAAAAGAACTGAATTTTCTAGCTGGGTGTGCAACATCTAGTTCGCTTGCTAATTGCAGATGGTTTAAACATCCTACTATACCCCTATAATAAAAAGATTGCTTTTCTCTATGCTTTATGCTAGCTATTATTGGTGAATCTAATTATGAAAATTTCCGGCTAACATCTAATGGTGTTTCCATTGTCTTTGATTCACTCACGTTAAACTTCTCTGGCAACTTATCTACATAAGCCTCTTGACGCAGCACTATTTCTTTTTCTGTCAGCACATTTCATATATTTAAGAATCAAACAAAATCTCCGTAAATGCTAATATGGAAATGCTTTCTTACTTTGTTTTTAAAGGTTTCACAAGTTTTTTTGCAATTCTAATATCACCATGTTATCTACCCAAAAGAACACTTTTCCCTCTATACTATTGTCAGCAGTCTTTATTGAAAGGCACTCATCTTTTTATCCGGCCTAATAACTCATTGGCCAAGGAGGTTTTTAATTGTTAGGTACACATTTTTACAGGTCTGGTTAATCCACGTAACTTTACCTCAGCTTACAAATTAAAGGATTTCCTTAGTTTTTCAAACTTTCGGGCTGCTGCATAAACGTAGTTTCTTCAATGTCAGCGTTTAAGTATGCTGTTGATGGCCATTTTTCAACTACGAGACTCGCTTTTTATCATGTTATTTCTCCGCAAAGAACAAACTTAAAAAGCTCTCAATCAGTTTAGTTTCCTCTTTCTCTACCCGTTCACAACTTTTTTACAACTAATGAGTTGTAGTGAAATTTCATTGCTTCATACAAAATTCTATCCGTAATGGCTTCATCAATGCACTTAGGTAGTAATTCTTCAAGCACAATTTACACAAGAAAGGATACCGGATTTAAGTTTGTATCTCCATCAGACTAATGCTTATTGACTATCCCTACCTTCTTTTTTTTACTTCATTAAGCATTTTCTTTTCGTTGAAGGTCACATTCCGAGATTTTCCAACTTGAAAGATCCCTGTGTCATTTGGAATAACTGCGAGATAATTATTTCTATTGTCTGATGATCCAACGCTTTGCCTTTTTAAGAGAAGTTCTATCAAACTTTTTCAACATTAGCAACAACTGAACAAGTAAATCAAGAAGCCTGATTTTGATAGACTCACAGTCAGGTTTCTTGATGTACATGCTTCAAAAATTGTCTTCTAAATTCCTGAGCGGAAACAAAAGTTTTAAATTTTTTTTAATCTCACTTGACATCTTGAATGCATATTTTCAATACACTTTTTCTAATCCTAATTGGTCCAGAAGGAATCTAGTCATCAGCGTTGCTGCTCCCCAGTTCTCTCCATCTTGTTGTGTATACGGCGTTTTCTTGTGGTGTATACGGTACGGCGTTGTGAATTCTAACATATTTTTGCCAGTAAAATCGTTTTATGTCATTTGAGGCATAGTTCTCTGAGCATCCAGAGCAAGGTTCCAGCTTGTTCTACTTCGGCAAAGAGTTGTTCAACATTTTCATTTGCTTCATCCCTTGAGCTCAAAAAAAATTTTTGTTACCTGCTAAAACTATCTACGAACCCTATTGCATGCATGTGGCCACCGACCGCTTCCTGGTGGGGGGGGCCCAAAGTTCTCAATGTGGACGATTTCTAGGACATCACTTGCTCTGAGTCTTTCGGTAGCGGAAGTTTCTTTGATTTGTTTAGCTGAAATGTTTCAGAGTTTGTTAAGTCGTACTCGCTTAACTTTAGTCCTTCCGCGTGATCTTATAGCTTTTAAATCTCCTCAACAATGGTACGGCCCAAGCGTTTATGCCAACAACTAGGGTAATGTCCAGTTGCACTGCTTTCAGTTTACTCCGTAGTATTCTCCTGAATTCTGCTCCTCAACTAAAATTTGTGCGCCACTCTGAACGGTTCTCCTGCTTTGGCTTACCAACCTCTATCTGGTTTTTGTTGCTTCCTACAAAACTTGGCTATATGTCCTTGCTCACCGCACTTACTGGGAGTTTTCTGGCAGTTGAACCATTTCCGTTCCCTTTTGAAGAATACGCTCTCTGTTTTCCTTCTTACAATTTCATTATCGATATTTGTCAGTTCTCGTTTAATTTCATTTACAGTTTTCCCGTTTTTGCTATACTTCACGATTATTGCATACTTTTGATATTCCTTCGGAAGCCCTATTAGACTTGTTGAGACAAACATTTTTTTTTACTGATTCCTTCATTCACTAGTGCCAAGTTGTATTGAATATCATCCGCTCTGGAGATATAATCTACTAAACTCTCACTTGAAGTCTTTTTATGGCTCGTTAATTGTGCTATTAATTTTGGTAGCTGAGATCTCTCAAAAATTTGAGAACTGGTGTTTTGTCTGAAGCCAGTAGTAACTGGTACCACAAAGTCCTCTCCGTCTCTTATAATTCTTCACGCCGTTTTTCTACAGATTGATTACGTTGTTCTTCCAAAGAATCATTTCTAACAGCTGGTATATAATCCTGATTGGATTCTCCACGAAGAACTTTATTAGCGTTTTTGCCAGCGCACACGAGCCTCAAATTGTTCAGCAAAACACGAGAAATCATACTCACGCCCGCTGAATACTGTTCTTTCTGTTTTCTAGTTCGTCGTTAGGACTGCCTAATTTGCTCTTAATTACCTCCTGGGAAACTTAGTCTCTGACTCAAAATAACTTATCAGACTAAGTATTCCCTACTGAACTAAAAATTTATGCTTTATTATATCTAACTGCCCCAACTACTCTTTATTTTGTTTTTCGTAACTAGTATTGCTAGGTAAAGTTTCTTTGGTAAAAAAGATGAGCCGGGGGACATTTCTTGTAAGGACTTTCTTTTGAAAACTCCTTCCCCTTCTACAGCAAATCTGTTACCTGTTGGTGGCTGTAATAGAGGGCGACGAAGCGGTTTTTCGTTATTTTTCCGTATCAAAAAAATGCTTTATAGCACCAGGTCAGAACTTTTTGTATAATGTAGCACTGTTAGGAAAACGAAAATTTACCCGGCAAAAAGAGTTTGATTGTCTAAATTAAAAATTGGCTTTCTATTGTAGTCCTGATTATCTTTGACAAAATCGAAATCCAGACATTGACATTGGCCCATGGTTGTTTCTGCCGCAATTAGGCACGATGAGGATACACATTCCCTTCTGGGATGTTATAGTCCAAACCTAATCTTAGTCCTTTTTAAGAAGTGTTTTACCACCAACTTATGTGTCTTTTGACCAAATTTTATCTTACAGAAGCACAGCACACACAATTGGAAATTAAACAGTTGTTTAGACTGAGCTGTTCTCAGCTTTACTACGCAATCTTGGTTCACCGAGAGCTCTTCTGCACAGTTGAACCTACGCGCATATTACTGATCCCCCACAACTCTCCCACTAACTCCTGAGTGCACACGCAAAATCCACTGTTTAGTTACACAAACTTAGTTGTTCTCCTAGATTGCGGTACACGTGTTCTTGAGTCCACAGATGAAAACCCCCAAAACATCTACACAAACTTACCATTCCACAAATTAAGTCACCAAACCAGCGACAGATTCCGCCAAATCCACAATTGAAGTTCCCCAATCAGCTACACAAGATTATCATTCTTGCGTCTTCTTGCGCCGCTCCTGCTTGTCTCTCCTTGTCCTCTCTGTTCTGCTCCCCAGTGTTTTCAGCGATCCCCTGTAGCGCTGAGGCACAGCAACCATGTTTTGAATTACTAGAGAGTTGATTACTTCGATTAGAAGAGCGCTGGACCTATAACCTTTCGGCTAATGGGACCGCAGAGACAAATCTTGTAATCGGATAAGTAAATTAGGATTAGTAGTTGTCAACAGTGGCGATAACAACAGAATTCAGCAACTATTTATTACCACCAAAGCACCGGAATTTTACATTCTTGGTGATCAGATATAATTTATAACTGCATTAACTTCTCTTGCTTTTTTCTTTGCTAGCATTTGACATGAAAATATACATCTTTAAAACATGAAGAATGAATATCTCACACATATCAAAACGGAAAGTTGGGTACAATGTTGATATAAATAGCACTTGTTAGCTTTTTGTTACATTCACTCCATAAAAAACCAAAATGTATTTTAGCACGTGGATTGAAGTACGTATAACTTTTTTTACTTTCAACAGTTAACATTATACTCTTAATAAATCTTAGGAGACGAACCATTTTCAGTGTTTTTGAACCCTTTTGACTACTTTGATCATTTTCAGCCACAACAATCCGTTAGTAATATCAGATGACAGTTTGGAATTTTTAGAATTTTTGACCTTTGGAACTTTTTTGGCTACTTTTTTCCAAGAGTTAACTGCTATTGATTGAAGTTCTAGGACATCATCTTTAATGATGATTTGTGCTCGGTATGCTTTGAGAAACAAATTATATGTGTATTTTTTTGTTTTTCAGTAGCACTCACGAATGTTAATTTGTGCCAGAACCGCCAGATGATAAAATTGATCACAAAAAATAGCAAAAATAGCAAAAAGCAAAAAAGATCACCTATTTTTGAGTGCTCATATAAACAAACTATGATAATAATTTCCTCTTAAATAAAAGATTTTAAGCAAAATTGAGCTAACTGTTTAATTTTGAGACAAAAGCATTGTAATTTAAATTGCCTATAAAAAGACTTTATAGTATAATTTACAATATTTAATGTTAAAGAGTATAGACAAATTAGAAAACTCGTTCCTTTATTGTCAACGCTTACACTGTAGGGCCCTTTTGTACATACATGCACTAAGTTAAGTTTTTTGAAACTAAAAAGGTAAAACTGACCAAATGATCCACTTTATTTGTTTCGAACCCTATCGACCCCCCCCCCTCTCGGTAATGACAATTTTTAGTACAAATGAAAGGACTCAAAACTCAGTTGCTGAATAAAGTCTTAGAAACTTTGAAAGTTTATGGCCTCAGGTTTCTTTTAAGCGTTTTCTATTTCGTTTCGATGCCGATTCATTAGCTCAATTAATTAGTTTCACAATTTCTTTATTTCATCAGCAGTTTGCATTCTAAAGTGGTAAAAAAAATTTCCTCTCTAACACGGTTAATAGATAATTGAATCCTTTTGAGTACCTTTTTAAAGCTATCAACCACTGCAGATGAGTTGAAACTTATTCTGGAGTTTCTGATAATGAATAAATCGAAACGCGCTCAAAAGGAGTCAATTATTTATTATTAACAGTGTTAGGGTAAACAACATTTCTGTTACCACTTTAGAAGCAAACTACTGAATTGGCAAATCCAATTAATTAAGTTTTTGTATTCGCAGTGTGTCACCCTTTCTGAAATATTACAAAATGAAACTTAACAGCGATGGCAAGTTTTTTTTTTCTTTGAGTTCTTTCATTAAATGTATAAATAGTTTATTACACTTAGGTCACTCGCGGTGAAATTAGATACAAAAGATAAAAACGAGCGGGAAACGGTAAATGAGCGACGTTAGCGACATCATTGATGGCAAAGCAAATTTTTTGTTGAGCGGTTTCAGCATTAGTGTCCACTTGACAACCTGTTTGTAGACGGCTCAATAAGTGCTCTATAGGGGGTCTGCAAGCAACGATTACAAATTTTTTACGAAATACACATGCAATGCTCATACGATTTCCACTTACGTTTTCTCACTGTTTAAATCCTTAATCCGATCAAAATTAAGATCGGACGTAGGCTTAAATCACTAGGGTCATTAAGAAGACATAGACATATATAAAAATTATTTGTAATCTTGACATACGTTTGCTCAAGTTTGCTTTCGTCGCATGTTGTCTACTCGACAGTATTGATTGTTCTCGGAAACTTTTGAAAAATACTGTAAACAACTTTGAGACATATTTTAACATCTTGAATGCAGAGACAAAATGAGATCTAGGAAATTAGTTTCAATTGACGCTTTTGTCACTGTTTTCAGCAAGAGCCTCAAACTGTATACTTCCCGCAAAAATACAGCGTACTTCAAATTTTCGGATATCTAGCTGGTACATCCTGTCTCGTTGACATACTTGAGAGACCTGGAGTTGAATCAAACGTTTTTTTTTGCCGTTAAATAGGCTTGAAAACCTTTTTGACAATAAAAATTGAAAAAAAACTGCTGGCATATATCAGTTTGAAAATTGTAATTCCTACAGATGTAAGCATGCAATTGCAACTATTCAAGGATCGCAGGGAATAATTTCTGTTTTTTATCAATCTACTCAAAAATTCTCTCAAATTCTCTATTTGGCGTTTTTGCTTGAAACATTTACTGGCAAACAATCTTCTCGTCAATAGGTCAGCCAGTTTACTGACAATCTAACCATCACCGAATTTTGTCAATGAAAAATCTTTCTTAAAAAAGGTTTTGAGAAAACCGATAGCAATAGACTAATTAAATACTATAACTAATGCTCATAACGTTCATAAATGTTACAAACCATTATCCACAACAAATATGCATTAATTTTTTCAGATTAGTGAAAAAAGATTTTGCTCCCATAGTGTCATTTCTTGCTAATAGTTTGACTCTTCAACCGTGAAGTTCAAAATTGGTATTGAAAAATCATAAAATTACCCGAAGAAAATGATGTTGCAAAAAATAACAGTAATGAACGAAACTGATTCTTGCATTTATTATACAAATACATTGTTCCAAATGTTATTATCTATACTGTTCAAGTCTAAGGTAAATAAGTACTTATTCAGAGGTTTATTCAGGTCACTTTTTAGGCTGATCACACCTGAAACAAGTCCGATTTTACAACTGAAGGACTTGTGTGAATTCTTGTTCACAGACAAAAATATCCGAGTACGCAGTAGCGTGAGATTCACTGCTTTCTGCGGTTATCTACTGTGCGACCGTGTCAATTGTATCGCATTGGCCGCCTTGGGACTACTCAGGATTTTTTTTTGAATTAATAAAGGATACACGAGTTTAAGATAAATGAATCAGTTTTCAGTTTTATATAATTTTTGTGTTCAGTTTCGACTTTTTTTCTTTGATAATTGTTGATTTGCCACTTCTATCCCTTAACCATTGCAGGTCTGTTTTGTGCGGATATCCGTAATAGTGTATAGATGATCTCTAACGACTCGGGCATCAAGGGCGTATTGTTGACAAGTTCAGCTGGTAGTATAGGCTTGAAAATAAAATATTCTAAATGAGAAAAAGAAGCAACCTAAAACATGAATTTGTATTTGTTAAAAATTGATTGTTCCGATCATCTTGAGGGGGGAGGAACTACTCAAACGGGATTTTTTTGTTCAGTCAATTTTGGTCGATCGATATAATACTCGTAGGGAGTTGTGAGTGGTATCATTAGAGAGCCCATCCAGCGTAGAACATGGAATTAAAAAGATTCTTTCAATTTTTGATTTTTATAACGAGTTATCAAGGTTTAAAGTTTTGTGAATCTAAGACGTCTTTCGGCTGTTTTATTCACATTTTTGACCAAATTTTCGTCAATTTTGACCAAATTTTTGTCAATCTTGCAAAATATAACAAAACTTTTAACTGTAGTGTTATTGATTTTATCTCTAAAGATAAAAAAAGGGTTGTTGAATTGTTCGATCCGAGTTTTTGGGCTAGCATTTACGCTATATTTTTCAAAATTCAGACTTTTTTTCGTCAAAAACGGGACCAAATTAGCTTTTTTAGCCACTTGTTTTAAATTTGCTGGAAGTAGAAACCTTAAAACTGCAGCCAGATTCTTAAAAAAGCTCAAAAAAGAGCTAGTTGTACTCCAGCTGGCTTTAGGAGACTTCTGGAATTATAATTTTGCCATTTGATTTGCAAATTCAGCAAATTCAAACTCGATAATTATGCAAAATGAATTTTTTATCTTTAACAAACTGAAAATGTATTTATAGATTTAATCTATTTCGCCACCATTTCAACAGTTGAATGTTCTGTTAGACGTGCAGCAACATCTGGGCTGACCTTGATCTCACTACGAATCCTTAAGATAAGAATCCTTAAATAAAAAAACATTCAAATATTTCCGCTATTTGAATGTTTTTTATTTAAATTGCGGACAAATATTTCTAATCAGGGCTCAATCAATGACAGATAGTATTTTAAATAAACAAGACCCAACAAGATTACAACATGGCTTCAGAGCTAAGCTCATGGTTTTTACGGCTTTGACCAATTATTTTCATAAAAATTTTGTGGACTTCTTTCGTTTTGCTTTCATTTCTTATACTTTTTGTAGCCCAATGACTTAGTCTGTGCAATCAGAGATCCAGTTAAAATTTAGAAAGTATAAATGACATAGACATTTTTTCCTGTTGTTATCTAATATCTGTGATTTTTTTTAATGTATTTATTTTGAGAAAATATCGATGGGTTTTTGAGTTTTGCCACTATATTACCGTTTTTCTCAACTTCGGGCGTAGTATCAGTAAGAAAAAGCAGAAATCATCTTCCTGTTAATTACAAATTGTTGTCGGTAACGGTTTCATCTTCAACTAATGGCTCCTTTATTTTGGTACTACGCGTTTTCAGATTCTCTTTTTTCATTTTTTTAATCATAATTGCATATTTTATGTGTTCATTTTGTTTCCTTGTCGAATTATCACACTATTGAAAAGCCCAATTAAAGAAATGCATTGTAAGGAAAATGTACAACGTTGGAAAAATGTGTATCTGAATGTGTTAATTGTTTTTGTTGAATAATTTTTGCTTTTTGGGCTGATACTCAGTTATCTCACAAAATTTTGTGGTTTTTTATTTTGCCTATGCTTGTCTTTCTTTTCGTTGTTGTGCGCCATATACCCGACAAGGATAGAGTCTAATTGCTTCCTCAAGACGTAGATATCAACCTAGTTAAAGAGTTCCGTGTATAGTTTTTTGTTCTAATGACTTTCAATTTAAATTTTTTAAAAAAAGATTTTTTTCCTCTGTCTCCTTTTTGCTTTTTTGTCGCCATGCAACGGAATGCCACTAATTAAAATTCTCAGTTTTTCTGTTGATTCAAACTATTTTTGGCGCACTTGTTTATACGTTGTGACTAATTGCTTCGACCATTTAGTTCCAAAAATGTTTTTGAGATGATTTCTATTTTTGGGTTTTTTTTTGCTGTCATGTTGTAGTCTTTTATCAGGAAAACTCGTTGATATTAAGTGTTAAGATGAATCTAAAACGATAATTTACAGTTCTTGCAGGTAACATCTTATAACTATTTTGCTTTGAACAGTGTCATGTCGTAAAACTGTTTGAATTTTTGGCTTCTTTGTGTATTTGTTTTTTGTGGGCTCGTAACTTAGTGTCATTTTTGTTAGGCCCAATTGGCTCCCTGAGGTGTTGACACTTAATCCATCGCTTTTTGGTGTAATTCTGAGTCTTTTATGACTTTTGAAAATATTTATTTCCAAAAATAAATGAGTTTTTGAGCTTCTTCTTTTTTAATTAGTTCTTCGGTCGATTTGTAGCTCAGTCTCTGTAAACACAACCTATTTCCACTGAGCAATAGTTTATTCTTTTCAACGGCTTTATATTCAAACATTTGTTTCTCAGCTTTGTTATTACTGTTACTACGAGATTTCATAAACTGTTAGATTTTTTTATAAATCTACATTTCAAAGTGTTTTTGGTGTCTTTTTAAATTAAAATAACAATCGTTAATCCCATTGGCTTTGAGATTTTGTGCAATCGAACATTGGATAATGACATGTATCAATTGCTTCCTATGTGGATATAAACGAACAGTTTGGTGATTTCAGTTGATATCTAATGACATTAATAACTGTGAAATTAATTGTTTTCGAAAATGGAAAAGTATTTTTGAACTTCGCACCTATTTGCTTTTTTTTCGAATTGATAACAAATCGCATTGGAGACAGGTCTCATATATTTTCTAATGAAGTATAGATCAAACTGTTTTGTTTTGGTTTTTATCTGATACAATTTTGATTTTGTTATGATTTTTTTTATTATAGACATCGAGTTTTGGTCGTTAATAATGTTTGTTGTTTGATTTATATTATTGTCCTTTCTAGTGGTTCTATGATCAACAACTTTCATCAGCCCTCTAGCGTGGCATTGTCGTATTTTATTGGTTGTTTATTCAACGATGTGTATGTTTTTGAAAAGTTTTCTATCTCTTCATCATTTGGTAGCCAATTAAGTCAAGAATGTGGTTGAGCGGGTTCGGAACATTATGTGCGTGCGCACATTACCGAGCCTCCTTGTTGACAATTGTAGATTGAAATGGGATAAGTTATATACTTAAAGAACGAAATGAGCGGGAAAACTGGGTAAAGTATTGATGTAGCTTACCATGCAAAATCCTATAGATTTATTTCCTTTCGGATAAAAAGCCGAAACTAAGGAGTCGAAGTGTTTATGTGCCCGGTCAGAATTAGATATCCAAAATACTTCTACAAATGTTGGGTTCATTATAACGCAAAAAATCAACAGGTCACATTTCTGCATTTTTTGACAGATTTGTTGTTCAGATTAATTAGGGAAAGAAAGATGCTCAAAAAATTAAGTTTTGCAAGCACTAACTTGTATCGGGAGGCGTGAATTCAAAATAACGTCCTTATTAAACTGACGGATATTTTTAAAATTTACACAATAGACAAGAAAAACAAATCAGATTTGCCTTAAGCTTGTTCATGAGTTGAATCTAACTTTCTACAATTACACTTTGACTTTCACCGTTTCTGAGATGAACATGCAAGACAAAAACAAAATTTTGAAAATTTTGCTCAAAACAATTTTCTAAACCTTTTTTGAGATAAATTATCAACAGTCCCTCTACTGGATTTGAGAAACGCTTACAACTGGAAAATTAGTACACCTGTTATTTCACAATTATCTACATCGACAAAAAGATCTCGCATTTTTTTGTTAGTAAAACAAATATCAGATCACCGAAATCTTCTAACTAAGCAATCCAGACCAATATTTTTTGAGATGTATAATTCTGAACTTAAGCATTTTCAGCCAGTTTTTCTGGATCTGTCCGGCTTATTTTTGTTGAACATCATTGGGATGGAATTTTTGAAATACTATTTTAAACAAAGCGCTGATTTCATATACTGAGAATTTGAGGAATTTGGCAAATGATGGTTAAACTACTAAAACCCATTTTTCGTTACTCCCGTGAATCATGGTTTTTCACAAGGCCGATTAAGAACATATATGAATATAGGAATATAGGCTTTACATTGAGTGCGAGTTTGCACCACTTTGCTGGTCCCGCATGTTTTGAACTTGACACTTGGAGACTTTTAAATATTATTTTAAAAATGTGAACCATATTTTGAGGTCTTAAATGTCCAATCCCAATCAAATCTCTTGAATTAGCCTAAAGTCAATAGCAATCAGTGTTTTGTTAGACGAGATGAGACACGCCTAGGCTTCACCAAAAAGGCTCAATAAGTTGCAAAGATATAATTGCTCCAGTAAATTTATTCAACATTTTCACTGCTATCCACGATTTCTCCCAAACAGGTGTTACTTAGATATAAATAAAAGAAAGCCTATATTTTAAAAAATTCCATAGAGACTCTCGCATTACTAACTGTCGAATAGGAGAAAAAACCGCAAACAATCTTTTATCGATAAAATTCCTCTGGGGAAAATTTAATTTCTATTTTTTAATAACCAGGAAGCTCCTTAATGTGCGATGGCACATAAGGTTCCGACTCCGCTCATCAACAATTTTGGCATAATTGTCTGCCAGTGGAGGAACAGATAGAAAAACCCAAAAATTCAAATAATTTTCAAAAAAATTGGTGTATGAACGAAAAGATAGCTTCTAAAGCAAATAACTCAGTGGAGTAAAAAAATGATGCATTAGATTGATGAGATATGCCAATATTAAGAAAGCGAGTCAAGACAAACAGCAAAATCAAACAACAACAACAACAAACATTAATTACATCAAGAACTTCATGTCCGTTTTAAAAAACAAATTTTAATAACAAAGTCAAAATAGCGTCAGATAAAACGAAAACTAAACAAAATAACTTGTAATTCACCAAAAAAAATATGGAACCAGTCCATAATAAGGCTAGGTAACAATTAGACAATAAAGAACCAAAAACAGTAAAGTTGAAAAAATCGCTTATTTAAGAAAAACAATTTCAAAGTATTGAAAAACCATTAGAAATCAACTAAAATATCTCATAGGTTTACAATTAGCAATGCTTCTATAGAAGGGAATTAAAAATTGTCGGTGTTCATTTTTCTTTGCGGTTACAAAAAAAACAACAAATCGACAAATGAAAAATCAATTGAAACTTGCAAAAGAACGCTTTCGAAGCCGTAAGGCCATACTTTGGCCCTCAAAATATATTCGATTGCACCGTTTTTGAACACCGATAATGTGTTATGTGACCTCTCATTAGAGAAACTAGGTAACAACTGCACAAAAAAGACAAAATTAAGTAAAATTTGTCTTTTTTTCGAAAAAAAATTATTTCCAAAGACCTGAAAGCCATTAAAAACAAAAAGAAATAATTAAAAAGCTTTGCTTGTTCGTTCACAAAAAACCCTTGAGAACTGCAATTTTCCCGAAAATGTCTCAGGTCTACAAGCAGAGCATCAAATAGGAGGAAAAAACCACTTTTTTGAAAAACCCGTGTCGAAGCCAGTAAAGTCATAACGAATTCTTTAAAGTTATTGAATTTTGTGACACCAATCCCTTTTCACACCATCCCCTGACAACAATAATTGCATATTTGGCCGGCAATTAACGAGACTAGGCAACAAACAGGCAAAAAAAGGAACAAAATAGCAAAATTAAAGTGTTTTTTTTATTATTTTGGAAAACAATTGCTTTCAAAGACATGAAAGCCACCCGCTATCTATTAGTATAAGAATATCGGTTCATCTACTTTTCCATGAAAATCCAATGAAGCCGGGTCATTGTACAGGAAATTTCATAAGACTAAAAAAAGACAAAGTAAAAACGACAGTTAAAGAAAAAAATTAAAAAGTTCGATTCAATTCTTCGAGAAATTAGTGTCGAAGCCGTTAAAACCATATTCTATATTTTTTAGGAATTTAATATTATCAATGGTGCCTTATTTTGAACTCTAGTAATGTGGTATATGAATTGCGCACAACGTGATAAAGTGACAGAATTAGAAAACATGAAAAATGGGCAGATACCTAAAAAAAATGTGAAATCTAGTAGTATCAAAGCCAGAAAACCATAGTTTAAGAATTAAAATTGCAATAAAAACTTGATTTGAATTCATTATAAAGAAGAAGCATCCTTTCATTTCTGACACTAAGCTACAAACATTTTTAAAAGTCAAAACGACCATAAACTTTTAAGCAATAAACTTGATAAATTAATTTGGAGTTAATTAGGGAGCCAATTGGACCTATCACTAATGAGCTTTGATTTTGAAATGTTCTGTTATTTAATTAAAAAAGATCGACTTTTTTAATAAAAAAGACCGACTGATTACAATCCGAATTTTTTTTGGATTGTAATAGTCCAAGATTGGTCCAAAAGTAGCCCTGCTAATGCTATTTGTTCATTAAGAACATTTATTTTTTTTGAGCGTCATAGATTTTTTGTTAGTTAAATATCTAAAATAAGTGCTGCGTTTTTGATAGTCAACAAATAAAATTAGCAAAAAACGGCAAAATTTTAAAAACAGAGCACTCTCAAAGGAAGTTGAAGTATAAATAGCCCCCTTTTGAGTCTACAGAGATTGTGTTAGTGGTGTTGGGTGTGCACTTCCTGCACATTCAATCAAAGTGGAGTAAAGAAACTTATTTTGTGCTCTTTTTGATGAAAAAAGCTGTATTTAGTGAAATATTTAGCCAGAATTTCTGACAAAAAATTGAAATAAAAATAGCCGACATTATTTTTCGCCTTTAAAAGTAAAGTCAACTACACTTTCTTGAAAAATTGTCAAAAATTTCAGCAAAATTGGCGAAATTTTAGTCAAAAATTCCAAAAAATGTGAATAAAATCAACGGATTTCACTCTATTTTGACCAAAAGTTTAAACTTCGATAACTCCCTGTAAAAAAGGAAAATGAAAAAAAAATCTTTTTAATTCCTTATTCTACGCTGGACAAGCCTTCTATTGATACCAGACTCAACTCTCAAAGACGAATATATCGATCGGCCAAAATTGTCTGAACAAAAAAACCTATTTGAGTTTATAGTTCCTCCCTCCCCCCCCCCCCCTCAAGAAGGGTCGGAACAACAAGGCAATTTTAGAAATGAGTTTTAGGTTAATTGATAATTTTGTCACTGTCATCCAAAACAACCTCAATGTGTACGTTTTCCGCAAACGTAATCTAGGTTTTCTTATATCTAGTTTTGTAAATTTTATTCGCCTAATTTGACATACATGAGAAACCTGAAGTTGAATTCAACATTTGTTGCCATTAAACAGGCTCGGCAAAACCTTCTGAGCCAAACACTAAAAAACCACTTGACTAAATCATTTGTAAAGTTTTAAGTTTAACAGATATAGGTTTGCCATCGCATCTACTCATGATCCTCTAGGGATGATCTATAATCTCATCGATTTCGCTGGGGATAATTTCTGTTTTTATCAATCTCCTTAATGTTGTTTTAGACTCTACGTTTGCCTCGTTTGCTAGAAAAGTTCACTCACAAATGATTTGATAGTCAATATGTTAAGCAGCTTGTTGACAATTTAATTGTCAACAAGTTTTAACAAAAAATATGTTTATTTTTTAAGATTTTGAGAAAACCGATAACAATCGACAAATTAAATAGTACATCTGAATCTTGTAAAGTTCGTATATGTTGAAGAACAAATTTCTCAAAAACAAATTTTGCAAAAAAAATATTTGCAATGAAAGAAACCGATAATTGATATAATATGAAAATACCCCTTAATTAGTTCACAAAGAATGTAACCTGTTTTCAGCCATTCAATTTAACCAAAATCTGTGAGGGCAAAATCAGCCAATTTCTTCACAGCCAATTTCATGCGTAGTAAAGTTGCTGACTTCTTCTCTTCAATTCAATAGTTTTATAGATATAAAAACAGTTATAAAAGTAGATATAAAAGTATAAGTGCCGCTCCTTTAAACTATAATTCAATTCATAATTGACATTTTTTACAGATAACTTTCAGCAGAGATAACTTATGATAGATTTCGTTGTTGACAAAAACCGAAAGCAACTGAAATCATAAGATAATTGGAATCAGAACCTTTCAATGAAAAAATGATACTTTTTATTGTAAATAAACAGCAAAACCTGAAATTTGGCAACAACTATTAATCATGATCTTTCTTTTGATTCCAGAATTTATTTTTTTTATTGCCGCACGCAAAATTAGTAGAAAAAATTTTACGGTTTGTGTCAAATAATTTGTCTTTCAGTCAAAAAGATGGATAATAAGAGAGACAAATTAGGAATACCCACCTTTGTTGGACTTGGCTTGGCTATTTTGGGTGTGTGCGTGGGCGGCGGAGCTTTGATTGCCGCTGTTCTCACTATGATGGATAACAGCGAGTAAAAGAGTTCACACTATAGTCGACTTCAGAAAACAAAAACAAATTAAAATTCCCAAAACGTATTGGAAGTACATAGCAACAAGTTTTCAATTTTTACTAAGCACAGTCCTAAGCGAGACCGGATAGTTATCTGGCAAAAAAGCGTTCATCTTGCAAGATCTTGCCAGACGACTGGTTGTATTGGAAGATTCTAGATTCTTGCAAGTTAGATTCGACCGGGTTTTGTTCTCGCTGTTTGTAATTGAAACATAATCATGTGGGTCTTTCCCATTGTAGCCCTCTTTCCCATTATGATTGGGGGGGGGGGGGGGGTATAGTTTACCTGACCACTAAGCTGGGGGGGGGGGCTATAATGGGAAAAACCCCATCAATTTTCGCGCAGGAGTTTCCCGAAATAAAGTCACGTATGTTTTAAAGAGTTCAATCGGAACAATGCACATTGAATATCTGAATGCAAGTGAGAACTAATGTTCAGCCAGTTAAGTAAAAACTGGATATTTTCCATTTGTGCCACCCCCCCCCCCCCCGAACATAGTAAATAGCACGTAGCATTACATAGAAAATCTTTATTAGGAACATTAAACGTGCGTCTAAGGGGTGCAATAAATATGCACCCACTAAGCTACAAACGGAAAAGGGTACAAACGGAAAGATTCTAAAAACCGTTACATGACAAAATACCCAATGCCATTATACCCAATTTGTTCCCTTTGATCTTTTCGTTCACTAATCCGAATATAAATTAGCAGTCGGCATCACAAGCATATTTTCTCATAATTATGCTCATAATTTAGTCCCATGTTCGGTTGTGATAGTTTCATATCAAGTCCCACGGGCCGCTGAGCCATGGCCATGGCCCGCGAGGCATTGCCAAATGCACTAATTAAATATTATGCTAAACAATCGTTCTGATAGTTTCCACGTTAGAATGAAATATTGGGTATATTTTGGGTATTTTGTCACATTGAGTATTTTGGCATTGGGTATTTTGTCCTGACACCTCTAAAAACCAATATTGATCCATTAAGCACGACTAACAAAAAATGGGAACTTTTCAAAGTCTCCAATTTCTCCTTCCATTTTCTTTAATTTTTCAAATGTACACATTTCAATCAAATCTCTTTGAGAAGAAACTTTTGTTGAAATATATTTACATCTTTTGTTTTTTTCAAGTGCTTTTTTTAAATTTAGACGACATTCTGACTTGAACAAAGATTCAAGACTTCTGCTGCGTTGAACGTAGCTTACCATTTAAAACATTTAAAATACCTGTCTTGACATTTGAGGATTGAGATCAAGCTCAAAACTTGTCGAGATCACTTGTATATTGAAACAATAAATAGTGTTTCTTTCGATGAGATAGCTCTATTCAATCTCTAGAAAGCAGCCACTCAAAAATAGAATTCTTAGAAAGCAGCCACTCAAAAATAGAATTCTTAGAAAGCAGCCACTCAAAAATAGAATTCTTAGAAAGCAGCCACTCAAAAATAGAATTCTTAGAAAGCAGCCACTCAAAAATAGAATTCTTAGAAAGCAGCCACTCAAAAATAGAATTCTTAGAAAGCAGCCACTCAAAAATAGAATTCTTAGAAAGCAGCCACTCAAAAATAGAATTCTTAGAAAGCAGCCACTCAAAAATAGAATTCTTAGAAAGCAGCCACTCAAAAATA
>NC_134482.1:33971914-34100661 GCF_964194025.1 Convolutriloba macropyga | reverse complement strand
AGATAACTTTGATTCAACAGCGAAGAGATTGAAAGACAGAACACACCCTGAGTTGAAAAAGACTCGAACCTCAGGCTATTCAGGGAACTTTAACCACGGCACAATGTTCTTATTTAACGTAACAAAACTCATACAGCGGGATGTGCGAGGATACCTAAGAGCTACACCTTTCGATTGTCAAACACTTCTCAGCGGTACAATGCTTGTCCTTATGTAATACCAATTAAGAACAAAAGTCGTCAAATCTAATCGCGTAGTTCACGAAAACATTAAATTATTAACCAAACACATAGCCGGAAGATTGCCGGAAAATAGTAGCTATTAACGCGCTTGATAAACATCGGGATTGAAACAGAAAAAGAAAAGAAGAGATAAATTGACCAAATTTTTTCTGTTTTTTTTTTCAGTGACAAAAACTGTTCTAATTTGGTGCGCAAATTCAGCTGGCTTCTAAAACTATACTGAATTCAGCTTCTAAACTGAAATGATAATAATCCTAATACCAAACTCAGCTAGCAAACACTCTAATGAATTTTGATAGCCTAATTCTCAATGACTTAATGACCAAGCTTTATCGGTTTATCCCGTCTCTTTTCATTTTGATCATTCGGCAGTATTCACCATAATTCGTAATTGAATGCGTGAAAGAATTTAAAATCCATTTATTTGAAACAGTGAGTGACTTAGAGGCTGACAGCGGCAATTATTTATGGGTTACTGAATTAAGTAAATTTTGCTAATTAGACTAGTACCGCATGTTTGATTTCAAAAAAACCTGACAGGCTGCACCTGGCTTTCGTTTCTTTTGAAATGGGAGCTCGTGCTCATCTCTTTTGGGATGATATCCTTTTATCTCTGAATTTATTGTTGATATGGGCTGTTTGGGGGCTCCTCAGCCGTGGGGCGAGCACGAGCAGACAAGAATACGTAAATATTGCCTCATTCACTCAAGACCTACATCATCAAGTTGTATCTAATGATAAAGCGTAGTATATTACGTAAAAAATTCCCAATGCCACACTCACAATCATAGGTCTTTGTCGGAACTTTGACTGAAAAAGAAATGGACGTCTTCTCAGTTTTTGATGTTGCAGAAAAATTTTTATTTTCTTCCAATAACAAATCAGAATGAATATGCAGTTCTCTCTGGGAAACATTTTGGTTAGAGGATGGATCCCTCTCCTAGCATCCCTGATGTTGGCCAAAACAGCACCGCACTGTAAGTATGCAGTTTTTCGAACTCTAACAGCCTGATGGCATGTTCTCAATATTTCATTGCCAGGGTTAAGAAACTCAAACTCCAGACTAATTTAGCAACATCATTAGTGGCTCTCAGCAAAACTTAAAAATTATGGAAATCCGACCACCACATATGGGAAAAATTTTAAAGCAAAGATAGAAATGTTTTAAAAAAAAACTTCGAATGAAACATACAAAATACATCTTAAGAAATACCTGATAAAATTGCTGAAAAAACTGTCACACTACGAAACCAACCACAATCGTTTCTGAGGAAGAATCCAAAAAGTTTTGACTGGCAGAACGACTTGCATCGGGTTCAACAGCCTGAAAATTGGATCGAGAAATTACTATTCTGATGCCCACAAAATAACTAAAATGCCTACCCATCACATTACGGACCGTAAACTGACTATATAAAAGTTGCCGAATCAACTACTAGGATTGCAATATCACGCCACGAATTTGATCTTTGCATTGGTTCAAATAGCTTTTCCAGTTTGCGCAACTGGATTATCTCTGGTAACTCTAGAAGACACGTGTTCAGCATTTTTTCGCAGAAACAAGTTTGCTGCTCTTCAAAACTGCAATACCAAACAGTCAAAATACCGTCAAAAGAGAACGCGCACAACTTACGGAATGGCAGCTGGCTTCTCTTACCTGCATCGGAGCAATTTTATATGTTTTTGAGAGAAAGATAACAGTAGTATAGTAATTTGCCAGGTGACTGTGGGGGGGGGGGGGAGGGGAGGGGGTTCGGACCCCCCCCCCCCACAAGAAATTTATCCTCTGAAAAAGTGAAATCTCTGTAATTTTTGTTGGTCACTGAGCAGATTACTATACTTTTACAATGTTCATGTAAATTGTAACATTTGGGAGGAATATTAGAGATTCATTTTGCCGCGCAAGTAGAGGAATAAATTTAAAACTTTCGAAAAAATTTCAAAACTTTTCAAAGTCCTAAAATTGATTTTCATTTCAAAGTCCCGAAATAGATTTTGCGCTATAAAAGAGAACTCAAAAGTGATTTTTTGTTCACTTCACTTTCACCTATGCAGTATGGGGGTGGAAGCATAAAAAAAATTCTTGAAAAAATGTTTTTTGAAAATGTTTTTAAATTTTTTGAAGTTCTTATATGGTATGAAATGGATTTTGCGCTATAAAAGACAACTCAAAAGTGATTTTTTGATGACTTTACTTTTTTTCACCTATGTATGGGGGGTCAAAACTAAATAAAACTCCTTTGCTTACATGCAATACTTCATGACGCCTCGGAGTTTATTGCAGAACACAGTCAGAAATGTCCTGGATATTCATACGTTTCACCTTGTCCAATCACGAACGCTTATATTGGTCACTTGACTGGTCCAACATTTTGTCTGTCTGTGAAAACGTTCAAAAGGAAACTGTTCAATTTGCAGGAATGTTGAATTCAGAACTTGTTGTCTTAGATTTTGAAGGTTTTCGTTACAAAAAAAACCGTTTTCGTAATTAAAGAGTTATCGATTTACTCAAATAATTATTCAGACATAATCTTATTCTAACCACCAGTGCCATACCATTCACTTTCCGCTAGTGACAGGAAATCTCATCAGTGGGTTAAAAGGTTCTTACACGGTCTATCTTGGAGCACTGGCAGTTATCCTTACTGGCTATTCCAAATCTTTATCGCAATTAAACTTCGTTTTCCATCCGGAAAGTTCAATGCATAAGGAAAAGAAATCGCAAGCACTGCGAACCCTATTGCAGAAGGAAATTGTAGATTTGGACACTCAATTATGCCCCAAAGTTGAAGAAATTTCTCATTCGATTAAACATTTTTTATCTGTGCCTTACACTCTTTCAATTTACCCGAGAAACAAAAGAAAATACATTGTGCTAAAAGAATAAAAGAAAAACACAGTTGTATTGCTTTTGGTTAACACTGCCCACCAATGAACCGCCGAGTGGAGAAGGTAGCTCCTTAAGTGACTCAAGTAAATTTATTTCCAAGTTTGACAGTATGCAGTTGCATAACGAATGATTATCAAATACCTCTATTTTTGGTCAGAGAGGAAAAAATACAATCACGGGGCAATCTATTCTGAGGAAAAAACAAATTCTTTGCAACATAGCTGAGGTTTAGACGCTGAAGAAATATCTTTCACTGCTCGAATATTTTCAAATTTACCATGTCTTTACAAGAGAAAACGAAAACACTGAAACTAACCCCTTTCCTATTCACAAGTCGCCAGCACCGGTTCAAGTGACCCTGGACGACGAAAATCTCCCTGATGAAATCAAACAGGTAGTCAGCAAAGGAAACGTTGAGTCAATTGTCTCCTACGAAAAGGACTATGACATACAATCGAACTACTAAAAGACTTACAAGAAGGAAGCCAAAGACTCTAGATATACTACGTATGAATTTTTAATGGTTGAGAGAGTAAATAACAAAATAATGAGCTAACACAAAAACTGATGTTTTAATTCATTTTTGATCAGAACATCTTTCAAAATTAGTCATGAAGAAGATGAGATCGATTCTGCCGGTGGAGTAGGTTTGAATGACCTTGTTTTTGATGAACAAAATCATGAGCGACGGTCCTGGAAACTTTGTAACTCTAGACTACCACGATCGGAACTTGTATATTTTACTCAAATTGTAATTATATTGCTTCTAATTGGGGTTTCTTTGATCAAGCTTGTTTTTTCATCTTGAAAGTGAAGAGTCAATATTTTGGTTTTTATTGCCTTCATGCACAGTTGGCTTGATTATTTTTTTCACAAAGTTTTCTGGATTTGTTGTCACTTCACAGCTGGAAAACTGTTTGCTTGTTTTTGACAATTCTTGTGAAGAAAATTTTAATGACAAAGTTTTCTAAACTTGTAACTGCTGGACGTCCTAGAAATAGTAGCGTCATTTAAGTTAAGCATAACTTATTCCAACAGAGTGAATGGTCCAGAACAATTGATCTGAACATAACCCACATCATTTTGTTCAAATCACCTAGAAACATACAGCAGCTCACTTATATTGGCAAACAGTTAAACCACACAACTTTTAACAGAAAGCTACGAACTAGCAACAAAATTACCCTTTGGACACTTCCCCGTCGACTTGGATCCAAAAACTTTAAATTCCTTGCGCTATTGTTCAAATATTGTACAACCAAGTCGAACAATTTTTATTTACCTTCTTCCAAAGCGGTTAAAACTAATTTGACAGATAAGAGAGAAAGAGTTATGAATGCTAAAACAAATGCTCGAGCTGTCTGAGAGTAATTTCAGAAAGTAGCACCATTCCTCAAAGAAGCACCAAGTAGTTTCATAATTTTTCTGTTTGAGTATTTGCTCAATGTAATCAATGGCAATGTTCCAGTCAACAAGCAATTACTTAAAATTCAAGAGGATTCATTTCAGCAGTCATTATCAAAGGAAACAAGTCTGAAGAAAAAGCGATACATTTTGGCGAGAAAATCAGAACTTATCAAGGCAATAGGACTCTCGTGTTAATTTTACTTAAAAGTCAAATAATGCATGCAAAAGAATTTGTTTTGATCCGCAAGAGAAGGTTCATATCAAAGAATCAAACCAAGGAAGAAATTTTTGATAATCCAAAATATCATCAAAAAGCCACTCAGTTATCACTCCTACAAAGATCTAATCCAAATTTTGAGCAGAGCAGTGAAAAAAATTACAAGATGCTAACACAAGCACTGATATACTGCTCACGAGAACAAGGAGCACCGGTGACGAAACAAGCGATCCAGATGACGTAAAATCATAATCCTTTGTCAGTGATGACAGTGAAATCGAGCCCGTAGTGAAAAAACAGAAAGACTCAGCGTCTGACTCAATAATGCTAGAACTAAATTTAATGGATGAAAATAAAACAAAAAGAGCTGCAATTATTCTGAAAATTTTTACTTCCGAACCTGTTTCTGGTAGTGAAGAGAATAATGTTCTCCATATTGAAGATGAACCTCAAGGAGTGCAGGTGATAAATGTCTTGTACAATTTCCAACAACCTACCAAAAACAATGACGAACAAAAGTATTCCGAGGTTTTGAGTTAACTTGATATAGCAGCCGACTTGGTCTACAATACTTATGCAAAGAGAGATGTCGATGACTTCCACAGCGAAGAAGAACAACCGATTCAAAAACAAAAAAAACAGCAGCAGCAACAACAACAAAAATAACCAAGAGAAAGACCTGAGACAAAAGAAAAAAGTTCAAAGCCAAAAGCCGATGAGAGTTAAAAAAAGACAGACGAAGATACAAGTAGAACAAGTAGAAAAGACTGGGCTTTCTGTAGATGAAGTGAAGAAACTTGATAACCTCTATTTAAAAGGACTTGCGTTATTTGGAAACAAAAAAATAAACAACACCGAGTAAATTATCAATGAAAAAAGGGAAAATGCATCTGGAAATGAAACCATTCTTCACCAAATACCATCAACGTCACCTCAGATTTCCAAGGCTTAAAGTAATCCTTAACGACCTAAATGAGATCTGGTCCGTAGATCTAGCATTTGTTGATAAACTTGCAAAATACAACCGTGGAGTAAAATACATTCTTGTTGCAGTTGACCGCCTGTCAAGATATCTCAGGGTTGAGCCATTGAAAACAAAATATGCTACAGAAACCGCAGAGGCTTTCAAAAAGATGATCAAATATAAGCAACCTAAAAAAGTTTGAGTTGATGATGGCACGGAGTTCCTCGGTGTTTTCAAAGCCCTCTGCAATAAACGCGGAATTAATTTATAAAGTACTTTCAGTGAGAAAGTATGCTTTTTGCTGAAAGAAATATACGTTCCCGCAAGAAAATAATATACAGATACTTATAAAAAAAAGTGGACCTATTCATATCTAGATAAACTGGATTCATTTGTTAAATCTATCAGTTCTAGAGTTAATCGAACAATCAAACTTGTTCCAAACAAATTCACAAAAAAGACGTTCCGCGACTGGTATCATTGATTACAAATACAACATTGGCTCAAAGACCAAAGTTTTTTGTTGGCGATCTTGTACGAATACTGAAAAAAGAGGAGACGTTTGGAAAGGGTTACAAACAGTCTTTTACAGACGAGAGTTTCGAAATTTCGTCTATCCCAACATTGAACCTTTCAACGTATTCCCCTATCGAGACCGATAAGCAAATTATTCAGAGTAAATTCTATCAACCCAAACTTCAATTAGTACGAGCATCTCCTCTCCAAAATCGCAAGTAAACATTTTGAAGATGATTTTACGGTAGGTGTAATCTCCTCCGCTTCGATGGAGATCTTCGATCAAAACACATTGGCTTCAATCAGGAATTTTTTCAATGATGAAATACAACTTTCAAGAGACTGGAGAGTAGCTCTAAGTGAAATATTTTTCCAACTAAATTTGATCATATCATAAACGCGATTCCAACTTCTTACAGTTTAAGTGGTCCAGAAGATCACCAACGGAATAGCTCTGGAGCCAACGTCATATCGCGTCCATACAAAGGTGAGCGATCGGCTTTCATGCCAGGAACCTTTGATACTGTGTCGCAGTAGTTAGCTACCATTAAAAGAACTGTTGGTTTAGCAAAATTTTCTTTCAGAGAAATTAAAAGTTCCGGTAAAATTGAAATTGTCTTTGGAAAATACGAGGGAATTACGTTTCCAAGCGCTGAAATTTCTAGCTTTATTGGTTTCAACGGCGTCCCTGATGGACGAGGAACACACATTTGATACAAAATGGACACAATTGCAAACAAACTGATGCAAAAAATATGATACCAAGGCTTTTATGGGTGACTTTCCAGCTATCTTTGCGCTGGGAAACATCTGATATTCATTTTTACAAACATTATTGAGTATTAATACAATGGCGATGCAAAAGCACCTTTATTACGAGTAACTGATTCAAAACAACGATTGAAGAACGGTATTGTCTGCGAACTTGAACCAACACAGAATAGTTTTTATCAAATTTGGACCTCAAGAAACTACTTTCAAGTACGATTCAATCGATTTCTATAGAACTACGTACTGATACAGGTCAGTTAGTCCCCTTAACGTTACAGTTCAAAAAATTTGGCGAGTAAAACAAGGGAATCTTTTTACACCAATCAAGCTTCTGTATTGCCTTATTTTTAGGGACATTATAGACAAAGGGGTAGCGGCTTTGGAGCTTACGCAAGTGGTATTGGACGAATCGCTCTACCACTTGCAAAAAAACTGTTTTTATCAGCAGCAAAACGAGTAGGGAAAGAACTTCTGTTACAAAGCGTACCCGAGTCAATGGATGTTGTCAGTAAAAAGAAATCACCAAAGCAAGCACTGAAAAACACAATATCAAACACGGTAAAGAAACAAACAGGTCTTTCAGCACTTCGAATGCGACAGACAAGAAAAAATCACAGACGATCGAAACGTTCCCGTTCAAAAGAGAGCAGAAACAAAAGAAAAATAGTGATTTCCAAACGTAAACAGCCAAAAAGAATTGAATTCGGTCGGATCTCTTTGCCAAAGTTAAAGATGATCGGTAACATAATACCAACAGAGGCAACGCATAGTTCCTTGGATTTATTTGAAAAACCAGCGCTTCTTGTAACTATTGATGTTAGCTTTTGTCGAAAAGTAGGACCAGTTTACAGCCCTATTGGACCCATGCTTGAGTTTGAGGTTGCTGGAGACAGAAGTAATTTTATTGATCTACAAAAAATTTTCCTAGAAATCAAATGCAAGATAGTTCAGGCTTCTGAAGCTGACTTGAAATACGATGCTGGAGCTGCAACAGACGTAACCAAAACAGAAGCTCTTTGTTTCTGCAATAATGTTTTACATTCGCTCTTTTCGGACTGTACAGTATCTGCTAACGGATTAAATACTTCAGATGCATATGGAAATTATGCTCGCAAAACGTTCATTGAAACCAAACTTTCTCACAATAAAGATGCCAAAACACTTGGCTTGCTTGTCAAGAAGGTTATTCGTACGAAGATAACCCTGAAGCGATACCAGGAGCTGAAATTAGTAGACGAAAAACTTTGGTTAGACAATCTGCTGAATGCATAATTTATGGAAAAGTAGCCGTAGCTTTTTTACATGTGATCGACATCTTTTGAGTGGAGTCATCTCGCGAATTTCCTATCGAAGATCAATAGATGATTTTGCTATAATTTCCGACGATGCTGCAAAGTCATACAAAGTAAAAATTATAGAAGCTAACTTGTATGTGAGAAAAATGACATTAAACGACGACGTGGTTTCTGCCATTGAAAAAACATTAATCTCAAGTCCAGCGTCGTATACATACTTGTAGCCTATAACTAAAACATTTCTGTCTTCCACTGGTTTGCAAAGTTGGAAACAGGAAGACGTATTCAGCAGGGAGCCTATTCGACGTCTTGCCATATGCCTTAACACAAATGAAGCATTTTTGGGGAACAAACAGCTCAATCCTTTTCACTTTCTTAAATTTAATCTACAGCAGATTTGTATTTAACGAAAATGACTTTCCGTTGCTGACAGCCCAATAAATACAACTGACGTAAAACGCTTGTACTTCAACACAATGTCAGATTTAGCCTATATAAAAAATGGCCACGGAATTAGTTTGCCTGAAAACCCTAGCCATTTTATTATGGTGTTTGTTCTCACTAGCACTCAGCAGGCGTCACATGTTATTCACTCTGAACTCGCCAACTGTTCAATTTCAATTGAACTTAAGTTTTCAGCGGCCTTACCAAGTAATATAGAAATTTTCATTATTGGTGAAAAAGCTAGCACTATTTTCACGGACTCTGCTCGGAGAGTTTCAAAACCTCAAATTCTCACAAACTGATGGATGAAAACGAAATAGACAAACTCGTTCAAGGATGTAAACGTTTGAAGAACAAATTTCATGGTGTATTAACAGCTGACAATTTTCCGCTGCACTTATCTCAGAACAGCTTGATTATAGTGAATGTATCAACTTCTCAATCAATTGGAACACATTGGATAATTATTGGTCTAAAAGATGGAAAATATATTTTTCAGATCCCCTGGGACAAAATCTAGCTGCACATAAACATTTCCACAATAGTCTTGCTTCCTCTGCTGATGATATTAAAACTGTGAGTGAATTTCATAGAAATCAACCAATTCAAAAACCAAACTCAATATTGTGTGGTTTATTTTGCATTTATATTCTTCATCACATTTTTAGTAAAGAATTTTAGAAAAATGATTGATGTTGATGTAATTCGCTTTGCTCTTCATATGATGCTCTAATATTACTAACATCATCTGAATATAATTTTTTTTCAAAAATTTATTTTTTCTTCATATTTAAAACGAACAAACAAGACATCAGAGTCTAAACCTAATTTTCCAAAACCACTAATAAATTTATCCATAGTTTGACAAAAAGCACTAGCATGGGAACCGAACAATATTGTTTCGAATCTCTTTAGAGAGTCAGTTGGTATATGATCACTTTGCAACTGCTGGTTTGATGTTCTCTCATCAATTCGCAATTTTTTGTGAGCTGTGTTTGCTACGGGTCTTTGACTGCTGAGAACAATCACGTGGAAGTTCGGTAATCGTTCTTGAATATTTGTGGCATCTTTTTTGTTTGGCTCGTCGATGCATTGTAATCTACAGCCAACTCCAGTTTTTCAAAAACGTCTCCTGTTGTCTCCAGATTTGCCCCGTGTACACGCAGGGAATTGCGTAGAGTTTATGTTGCTTCATAAATTCCGTCGAAACATCAAAAACATCAAATATTACATGATAATGAATAGTGGGTAACAATTTACAAAAACCATTGTCAAAATGAATGCAAATGTCATAATTTTTTGCGAACAATTAGTTTGGTTTCTCTTCACAAATGAGACATCTGAAGTTTGTTTGGAGTTGTTTCAACGAAGCAGGTGTACGCTCATACATAGCTTCCACCATTTCTTTACAATTTACTCCTGATCAGATAAATCGTGTTCGTCGTCTTTTTGCTTTAACTCTGGTCGATTTGCCGGGGTTGGTTTAGTTGTCGAATCATTGTCATTAGCGTTCTGAGCAGCCAATCGAATTCTTGGAGTTTTTGTCAACTTTTCAAACTCTTCCAAAGTCAGAGTTATTCTTTGTTGAAGTTCATAGTAATGTTCACCCTTTTTGAATAATTTCAAAGACAAAAGTTTTGAGCGTGGCTCGAATCAAGCGTTTTTCATTTTTAGAAACGTCAAAATGAGCGTCTCCGAATTCATCGTCCAATCCAGCAGTAAATGTCATTTTATTTGATTACGTTAACAATTTTTTTCAACTGTTTTGCCCTGAGTAAATATTTAAAAGTGTTTTCCGCTGTAATAAAGAAACGTACACTTTCTTTTACACTTATGCCATATACAGAATTATTCAACTGATAAGACTTTTGTATGAAGATAACAACTACACGTTGTAGACAACAAGTAATGTTCCAAGAAATCACACGCATTCCTTAAAGCATTTATCAATAGAGAAGTGTTCATATTTTGGTTAAAAACATAAACATGTATACATATATATAAACATAAAAAACACATGTAATTATAGGTGTGACAGGGGTACAATTTTTTGCATAGATAACAGTTAGCCTTAGGTCATGTAACAATTGCGTAAGATTTCATTTTATTAGAGTAATAAAATTCTAAAAACCTTGAGCAAGTCAATTTAGCATACAAATAATATTGCATAAGGTTGCAAAAAAAACTGAAATTACAAACTGTTCGCCTACACACAAATTTCTATTTCTTTTGGCTTTGCAAACTAAACTAAACTTTTTGACTTTACTTTCATTTCCATACAAATCACATTTCTCCTCTAATTACAAAAATAGTTGATCGAAATTTCTGAAATGTCTGACTATGTTCTCTCTGAAAGCGAAAAATCCTTTGAAAGGAAAATTGTTCATCAAACGCAATATGACAACTTTGTGGTAATCATAACACACAAACAGTTTAATGAAAAAGATTATTGGACTACCCAACAACACTGCACGCTGCCAAAAATTTTATTATTTTCATACCTGAGCTGCCCGAAAAACCGTCAAATGGTTCTTATGAAGGATCATATTACGTCTAGTGGCTTTATTCCTCCATACAAAATCAACCACCCTCTTGTGGCCTGCAATATTAGCAATCTACCTGTTGAAGTCAAGAAGATCTTATACAAATACGACTGCGAGACGGTTCCTTTCTTTTCAAAATCAACTTGGTGTCGTTCAAGCTTGCGATGATCTTGCTGATCTATGGGGTCTACACCGCTCTCCTGATTCAACCCTCACACCAACTCCTGTGACTACTCCAGCTAGAGCTCCTAGTCCAACAGTGTCTCCTACTAGTACCCAGGCAAGCCCGTCACTCTTCTCAGAAATCATCGTTCGCAAGTTCAGCTCTCATGAGAACTTCAGTGGACTCTGGAGAAATTTGTCGAGTACTCACTTTAAAATTCCCGTGAAACGTCAACAAAGCAACGAAAGCGATATTACACCAGAAAAATATTAAGCTACTCCGTTGAATACAGAAAACCCAGAAGTCTGCAATGCACCAAGAAAAGGAAAAAACTCCAACAAATTTGAGGGAACTGGTTGAAAACTCCCAATGATATTTCTTTTCTACTCTGTAAAAACAAAACTCGCAAACTCTATGATTTTATACATTACATATTCAAAAGTTAAGTGTTACCTCATGCTAATATTTTTTGTGTGTAAGAATTCTCAACTGAAGAAATTATGTGAATAGAGTTTCAAAAATTATGTTTCAAAAAACCAAACTGTGATAAAGATTGAACATAATTTAGTTTAGCGTGACTTGATATCATTGAAAGATGATATCATTCTTCTTAAAAACGAGCAATGTATGATATTCTGTTCAAAATTGAAAGAGAAGAGCTGTATTATAACACTGCTTGTGAATACTAAATTTTGTTTTATAAGAAAACGAAACCAAGTTATACAAAATTATTTTAATGCAAAAAAATAATAACCATAGATCTTCGAAATTCAAGTATAAAAACTCACGTTACAAAATCCATCACTTGCTACAACAATGGCCTACTTTGTTGTTATCTCTTGATTAACCATTGATGATAAAATCAACATATGAAAGTCAAAAAAATGAAATTTTTTTAACACCTTTAGGAACCACTTACAAATTTTCAATATTCTAGCAATTTTAAAAGACCTAAACGCTTCCTGCAGATGAAGTTTGTTGAATGAGTCTGAAATCTATCTGTTAACCAGTTAATTTGTGATTGATCTTGTAAAAAAAATTCAGAGAATTGTTTAATTTTTAGATGTCTTCTATAAAAAAGCACAATTTTTTTGCCAATTTTCCGCAATTTCTCAAAAACATGATTAACAATTTTTGTAAATTTTACCCGAGCTCTCAGGTAACTGTGTTAGAAGTTCATCTGAACCAGTAAATCATCGCTATAAAGAAATTTTTTCATATATTTCTCGGTCAAAAAATTTTCCATTTCAATTTTTTTAAAATTGTTTTTCTAAAGTAGAAAATTGTAAATATTTACAGGTTTTGGCTAATAATTTGGAGCTTGGAGTGGAGTGACAAGTTGAATTCATTTGCGACCACACCCCTAGTCCATACCAAAATTTTGTTACAATCTTAAACCGCTGTTTGCAATTTTAAGATTGTAAGGTGTTATGTCAAGAATTCAGGGGGAAAACGCAATTTTAAAAAATGATCCGGGGGTACAATTCAATTTCTGTGTTTGGGTGTTGAACGAGAAAAGTTACTTTATTAGCAAAATTTATCTACCAAATTTATATTAAATTTCTCTATTATACTTGTTCGGTTGAATAACTAGAAGGCAGGGGTGTACGAATAGATTTAACAAAATGGATAAACAAACACACACATACAGACACAAGCGAGAGAGAGAGAGAGAGAGAGACAAGAAAATAGATATATCCAGCTGTTGGTCTACATGCCTTTTGACTATGGTGGGGTAAAAGGAAAACTGGTACAATTTTGTACTTTCAGTTGAACTTCGTTGCTGATATTTCTAGAGCCTTAGATAAGCCCTTAACATTTGGTCTTTGTGCACAAACTCCATAGATGTGAATTATTTAGAGGGTGGGGGCACTCCTTTATTCTCTATTTGCTATAGCCGTCGCTTTCCCAATTCTCTGTCTAAATTTGAGCTTTACCATTTCTTTTAAAGAAACATTGTTGGTCATTTTCAAGATTTTGCAAGAATTCGAAAACTAAAAGTTTGATCGTTTACTTTGCTTTCTTCATTGCCAAACAGCGAAACATTCTTTAAAATATTTTTTTTACTTAACTCACCTTTCTTAGATCATTTTGTAGGTTAAACGTCAATTTTCTACAATTCTTCTCCACTTAGAATTTACATCAACCAAACAATCATTATTCTCAAAAAATGTCTCTAACCTGCAGCGAGTGTTCCGCACAGCTTTCGGATAGGCGATCATTAAACAAGCACTTGCAAAAAGACATAAAATTTATCCAAACGTACCCACATTTAGCTGTTCCAGTTGTTCAGAAGAAAAGAAGGTTTTGCCTTCCCTACGCAAACATTCCCTTTTGTCACGCTCGTGTCGTATGGGTTTTCAATCAAAAGCCGATTATGCTAATCACGTGAAAAACAAAGACGGTGTTTCTGTTCTTGAACTGGATACACGGGAAAAAATCTTTGCAACCAACACTGAGCTCAATCAAAGGTGGCATTAACTACTATGAAATTGAGCCCCAAGTCAACTATCTAGACATAATGAAAACTTTGTGAAATCGAGGACATCATAAGAAAACACACGAATCAATTCCCACAAAAAGTAACTGATGGTCGAAATAACCCTCCAAAAACCATCTGATGACGAAAAATTCACTGTCTACTTCAACACACACACTACATCAGTATAATATACCGGTATTTCTGACACCGCCTATGAAGATCTAGTTGACACCATAGTGTCAAAACTTTTTTCATTTTTCAGCTAAGGAAGCGGTTGGCAGCTACAAACCATAGACAAAGTAACAATAAAATTAGTGCGTTATGTCCCAATACGTGGGAGCAGCTTCATACCGTTTTCAGAGTGTCACCTGTTGCGCAGGGATTCGAATCTATTAAATATTCACAACTAAAAAGATGACAAGTGCTTTTTGTACTGCTTCACAGCCGGATATCATCTTGTTCACAAAAAAGACAAGTTGGAACCACCACGGTCTTGTTTCAGACCCTGAACAAACATCTAAACCTACAGCAGTGAAAACCCTTCAGCAAAACAACCGGTCGGAGACTTCGATATGCCAATGAGTCTCATGGATTTTTCCAAGTTCGAGGACTCGAATGGTGTTCAAGTCAACTTCTTCAGGTTAAACGTTCAATATACACCACTATTTCAAAGTCCAATCAATTTCTTAAAAAAAAATAAAAAACAGCTAATAAAATTAACGACTGCTAAGAACAAGTGCCGAATTGTGTGTTTATTGATATGGAAGCAATTATATAAAACTTGATTTTTCAGGTACAAGCAAAATCACCTGATACCTTTACGAGTGTCTTCGGGGAAAACGTATCCTTTTATTCTTGACTTACAGCTACTGAGCAACGGAGAAACTTATCAATATTTTTTGATAATCGACGTTCGCAAACTTGTCTCAAAAATCACTGGAAAAGAGTATCGTGAAAGAAGCCCTCTGTTTCGCAACTGCCTTCACATTTGCTCTTCAATTGAACACCTGAACACGCATCAGCAATACTGTCTGGACAAGGATTCATTGCAAATTACAATGCCTGATACAACAAAAAACAATCGAAAACTTTTCGGCAAGGCGGTTTTCTCCCTTTGTTATTTACTTGGACCTAGAGTCCCTCATTATCCCAGTACAAACTGTGAAAAACAATCAAAATATCCCCGGAGCGTACGCTTTAGAGCAACATTTGCCGAGCAGCTATTGCCTACTTGTTATAGAACACGGAAATCTTGAACCCATATAACATGACATATATACAGGTCCTGACTGTATGGAGAGATTTTATGTCAAAAATTGAGAAGTTGGCGAATTATTTTCTTCATCAGAAGAGAAAGTTTCCCAACTTCATCGGAGTTGGACCTGCAAAAACAATTCATACTAACTTTTGAAATTGCACTGTTGGCTTTCAAAACGAAGATCAGAGGGTTCTTGATCATTGCCACTTCTCCGGAAAATTTCTGGGGTATGCACACAACGAGTGTGATTTGAAACGTAGAACCCTCAATTATACACCAGTCATTGCACACATGATAAATTACGATCTTCATCGCATTGTCAAAACATTGCACTCTTCATCAGAGAAAGTTAAGATTGACGTAATACCAACAAACGATGAGAAGTTCAATGCACGGAATTATGGTGTATATATTGAGACACGAAAGCGCAAGTTTCACAATTTCAGACAACTTCTATCGTGGATATAGTCAAGAACAATGTGAGTTTTTGAAACAGAAAGTAGATTTTCCTTACTGATATGTTAAAAGTTTTGAAAAGTTGAGAGACCATGAACTTCCCAACTTCAGACATTGGAAAAAACATTTTGAAGGACAATAGCATCGACATAACCTCAACTGAATGGGACCACCATAAAAAGATATTCCAAGAATTCAATTGTGAAAGCCTGAAGCACTTCCTTGAGCTCTACCTCACTGTAGAGGTTCTGCAACTTGCATGCTGGTTCGAAGAACTCAGGTCTGTTTGCTTAAAACCTACGAGCTGCACTGTGCACAGTTCTCCACAGCCTCAAATCTCTCAGGCGCTGAAAGTTCGCAAACCGGAACTTGAGCTGCTGACGGACCGAAATTTGCTCAACATGACTGAGCGAATGATTAGTGGTGGGATAGCTTCAGTCTTTAGCTCAAGGCTGGAAACTGCAAACAGTCCTCTTCTACCGAACTTTGATGCGTCGAAAGTGGCGTCAATAGTTTACATTGACGCCAACGATCTTTATGGTGGGATCATGTTAAAATACTTCCATTGAGAGCATTCGAAATAATTAAAGAAATTACTCTGGAGGATATTAATAATGCGGATGATGAGGGAGATATTGGCTATGTTGTCAAAGTTGACTTTGAATATCCGGATGAATTGCATGAGAAACATTCGGATTTTCCACTCATCTCAGACAAGCAGCCAATAGACCCATTAGAGCTGTGATTATCAAAAAGAAATGAAGAATGTCCTGAAAAAAAACGACGGCTAACACTGAGAAACTTAGACAAACCTTCCAACCTAAAAAGCACTACGTTGTTCATTACAGAAAACCAAAGTTCTTTTTTAGAACAAGGAATAAAAGCAACCAAAACTCATCGTGCATTCAAGCCCTAGCAGTCAAAGTGGTCAGCAGAGTATGTTGATTTGAACACAACCACGCGACAGGAAGCGTCATCAAAACTTGATCAAGACTTTTTCAAATTGATGACAAATTCTACATTTGGTAAACTCTGTGAAATTTTGCGGAACATAGTTGCAGTTGCTTTTATTCGCACAGAAGAAGAACTACTAAAAGCTACCTCTTAGGTCAATATAAGCGCAGTAAATATGTTCGATGAAAAACTATCGCTATTCACTAAGAGGAAACAGAGCATAACGTGGAACAAACCTACCATTGTGGGGCATGCGTTTTGGAGCTGTCAAAACACTTTGTTGAATTTTCATTATAATGTAATGAAAAAAGCAACATCATGTCAGGTACTCTACTCTGACACTGACAGCTTCATTTACAAAATCAGGACTGGTAACTTTTATGAAGATCTAGCGATGAAACCTACTTGATATCAAACTTTGATCTTTCAGACTTGCTGAAAACCCACCCATTATTTGATCGGTCAAACTAAAAAGTGGTGCTCGTGTTCAAAGATGAGCTGGCTGGCAGGCCAATTGAGGAATTTTGCGCACTCAAACCAAAAATCTATTCCTTAGTTGCGGGCGGTTACGGAAAAATGTCTGCAAAGGGCACAAAGAAATTTGCACAGTCCAAACCTCACCATGATATGTTCAAAAAAACTCTTGCCACTGGGGAACTTGCAGGCTCGAAAACTTCGAGACTGCTTCAGAAAAACATCAATTACAAACTGTATGTGAACAAAATTGCACTGAGTGCCTATAATGACAAGAGGAACATAAATGGAATTCGAACAACAACACTGCCTTTTGGACCATTTTCTCTCCGGGACGAGTATCTAACAAATAAAATCTGTGAAGACTCCGATTGGGGGTCGAACCAGATGAAGATATAAACGTCCTTAACATGCCTGAGGGGGAAAGCATCTGGTTGAGAATCCCCGGATCCGGGATTCAATCAACGCTCATACTCGAATGAGGAGCTAGATAACGTTGTGGATTCAATTATTCTGAATTTACGTTGTGGATTCATTCTGAATTAATTGATCAAACCAAACAACAAACACTTAATCGATTCATTCTGACAAAAGCCGAAGATGAAAGAGCGATGACCATCCCGTCTACATCTACCCTTGTCAATAGCTAAGCAAAGGAAACAGAAAAACATCAAAATTGACAGAAGTAGGTCGGAGGAAAATTAATCAAACTCAAAAAATTCAGAATATAATATTGATGAAGAAGCGCAAAATAACTATGATGTTTCACCAGTTGTCTCAATTAAACCCACTCGAGTTGTAATTTATGATTATGGCTCAAATTGATAAGTAAATTTTTGTATGTTTTAATAAGTACACCTGTAACAGAAAGGAAAGTTAAAATGATACAAATATAAACTATTGAAAATCTGTTTTTTCTAAAGCATTGAGACAATAACTTACTTTATATTTGTCCAACTTCCCTGCCCCTTTTTCTGGAATTTATCGCCCAAACAATTATTTTCTAGATGGTGCTGCTCCAATTCCCGTTTATAAAAAAACGCCTCTCTACAAAAGGGACCAGTTTGGTAGGGAATTTCACAAGCTGTAAGAGATTGGTAGCTATATATAGGGTTGGGTTTGAGGAATGTTTTGTGCTTCAAATGGCGTTTATATTGTGGAAGGACAAAACAGGTTCGTTACAAGTTGTACAATATTTCAGATAAATATTTCTCTGATGGGATGCAAAATGATTGTAATTTTCTTTTAATTCATCAAAAAGTATCTCAAACATTACATTCAATCACGGACATTTGCCTAAAACTAGGCTGAATTTGTTTCGAATTTCTTTCAATAAAATGGTAGGTTGCGTGTATATTACTGTCAGAAAGCATAATTCAGAATGCCTATTTATATACTAGAGAAACACAGGGGCAATACACCAAACGTTTATGAGCAAAACCTTCATTTCCAAACTCAACTTATACGGTAGAACTCAATAATATTGGGTCCCAGAAATTGCCTTTAACTCCCCCTATCCACCGACACAATTTATCTTTCATTTTAATTTGAAAACTTTCCCTCACTACCGCAAAGTAATTACAAACCCGTAAAAACACTTAGATTTTAATTTTGTCCGCCCATGAAAGTTTATATCCAAGAGACAAAATCCCTTTGATTTAATTCCCTACTTATTCCGCCACAGTAAAAAACATTCGACAAGTCTAAACAATACCCACTTTCAAAACCCCCACAAAATTATGCCTCCACTTGCGCGGCAAAATGAATTTCTAAAATTCCTCCTATATGTTACAATTTACATGAATCAGCAAATTCAGGTAAACGGTAAAAGTATAGTAATCTGCTCAGTGACCAACAAAAATTACAAAGATTTCACTTTTTCAAAGGATAAATTTCTTCTAGGGGGTGGTCCGAACCCCCACAACCCCCCCCCCCCCCCCAAAGTCACTTGGCAAATTAATATACTACTGACAACAATCATCTCAACAGGAGAAGCGATAGTTTTAAGACATGAGTTCTTGAACTAGAATGAGGAACCCGAAGGGAAACTCGATTTAAAGAAATTTGTGAAGAGATTCCGAAATGCAAGTGCATGTAAAAAAACAGATTGATTTTGATTTCTATTTTGAAAATCCCGTCTCTAACTGAGATGACGCCTAGATCAATGGAGTCATAAACCAAACACCAAATTACTGAAAAGATTCACCTGCAGATATCGAAAAAATCTGGTTACCATCGCAGTTCGCCTAATTGCTTGAATCACCTGTCAACACCAAAAGTGGAGTCTATACGTCTTACCTTAAGCAGCAGACTTACGGAGAGCCCGAAGCCGAAAATTCTCATTTTTGTTGCTCCGATATCAAACAAGATATCATGAGCAGTTCAAAAAATCTATTCGACAATTTCTGTTACAACCACAAATCGTTACAACTTAAAGGAAATGATAATTGGTCGTCGGCGAATCAATATTACACTACTTCTAGTTCTGACTGATGACGAATAAAACACACTTCTGACACAATAAAATTCTGAAGTCATGGGAAGTATTCAATTCACCAGTGCCCAGTTATAAAAGAAGTTCATCGATGAAAAAAATCTGAACGAATTGCATTGCGTAATCAAAAATCAAAACTCACATTTTCAAACAAGTTCGGAACAATATCCCCTAAAAAAGCTAGTAACAATATCCCCTCTGAAATAAAAGATATGACTTTGGCGTAGCCAATACGATAACATTGTATAACAACCGTGAGTGCATATTGCAGCGTTGTGCAAAGCTAAGACAAAAGAATCCAATAATTTCTGACAATTTGCAAGTTCCATCTTTTCAAAAAATATTTTGAAGGCTTGGCCTTAAGTTATTCATTTTCAGAAATGTTTTCAAAGATTTTTCTAATCAATTAGTCTGCCGGATTCAAATATTGACGAAACATTTGGAACATAGGATCAATCTCGGGACTTGCTGAAAAACTGCTGCAGCTGATCAGATAGTTGAAAAATTGCCGCAGCTGATCAGATAGTTAAATGTCCAATTCTATTGCGAAATCGTTTGAGCAATAGAACACATCTGATCTCAGTTCAATCCCGATTGTTTCTATTTCGCACCGTATACCAATACTAATACAAATACTTGACATCCAGGAAGCCTTCTTGTTTTAAAAGTTTTGTATTCTTCAAATCAGTCATAAAAAATAAGCAAAATTTTGTCTTTTTCTCTAATCGGAAAAGAAAACCACTGGAATGTTAACATTAAGTGGGGCTGGCAATCAGTTTCGTTAATAGAGAACCGAGACATGTGTTCTCAGTGGTTTAAAGTTAAAGTCAATTTTGCATACAGAAAAGCTACTGCAGCCCACGCAGATGTCAATTTGTGGTTCCGAGAGAAAAGTTATTCGGTTTGTATTCGGCTATAAAAAGGTACTTGGACTCCAATCTGAACTGAGAAGCGCAACTATCTAGCCCACAGTTTAGCATTGTCACTGGAGTTGCTCACGGTAAATTGAGACCTGTCGAACCAAACGCTAAAAGCTAGGCTAAAGTAAAAAATTCCTCATAAATTGAATACAGCAATTTACTCAGTATCTTTATCTAATAGTACATGAAAAATCTACTTGTTAAATAGCAAGCGTTAATCTTTCTATTCAGTGAACTTGAGTTGAAGCTACCCATAAAAGAATTTCGAATAGCATTGACCACGGTAGTATAGATATAACTGAATTAAATAGTTGACACTACAGAAATATATAAATTGAGTTTTAGATGTAAACAGGCCGCTAAAGTTTTGTATACATCAACGGAGCTGAACAGTCTGTTTGCAGTTGTACTATCTCATCTCGTGCGTAGAGAAACTGCATGAAAGCCATTAGGAATTACGCGTTTTTCATTCGAGTTCTGCTATGGCTTTTCTGAGTCTCAGTGAGAAATGATTGCTTTTTCCACCTTCAATTGCGATGCAGTTCTGGAAAAGTTTTTGTTTCAGTACGAGCTAACTTCAATCTAGTAGTTATTTTCCTTTCTCTCATGCAAGTAAAAATCAACGTCGTCTTGACTGCGAGTCAATTCTCCGAAAAAACCGTATATTGATTCAACTGAAATACGTCGCATACCCTTGCTAATAAAGCAATTAGAGCTTCCAACGCTATTAATACAGCTCCTTCTCTGTTCCCAAAAATAGAGTAAAAGCTCTTTGTTTGTGATGATTCCATTGGTTTGTTTTCCAGAAATAAAAGCAAGTCAATTTTTACTGCTGATAGCTGTTTTTCAAAACGCTTCGACAAAAATTCCAAGTTAAGAGGTTTTACATCCACTGACAAATTTGAAATGTTGCAAAAAAAGTCGTATTTGCTCCATGCTGTTGATAACGTAGTTGTCAAATGTTTTATTTTCTCCTCAATCGTGTCATTAGGTTTTGGTAACGGATGCAAAAATTGAAAACTTACTGCTCAGATAGGAAACGTTTCTGGTGATGAAAAACAATTCCATTATTTTGAAAATTACAGCAACCTGAGAGAGTAGTTCGCACATTAGATTCAGCTGAGTTCTCAAACCCTTCTGGAGAATATGAGATTTTCTGGTATGGTTTTTATTTTACACATAGGTGGCAAAGTCAGGGAAATTTTTCTACTTAAAAAAATCTTCAATTCACTGTAATTAGCTTACTATCTTCAGGCATTAACAACAATTGAAAATGCCTTCCTGCTCTGTTAATAACGATTCATCAAAATCTTGCAGTAACAATTTGGGTTTTCGAACTGAAACGAGGCTTTGTTTTTCGCTTTTCAAATACAGATAGTCGACTGTCAGAGTAGCGCGTAATTTGTTCTTTCACAGTAGATGTTGAAAAACTCAACTTCGAAATTTTTTTCCAAAGTTCTTAAAACAATGATCATCGAGACTCCCCTACATCATGTAAATGTTTCCGGCTTGGGACAAAAAGGAAACCTTCTGTGATTTGATGTGAAATGCGAAGAACGAAACAGTTTTAAATAATCATTAATGGTAAGTTTGCTCTATTGTTGCTAAATTTTGTGCTTCTTTGTGCTCTAATTTATGTTAGCTTCACTTGTAAGATAATAAGCGTTGAAGAGGGCAAAAAGTTGTGTTGGAAGGCTGGGACTATATTATTGGAGTTCAAAGTAAATCAATTTCTTATGATTGTTAAGATAAGCAAATTTTTGTTTTTCCGGTAATTGAAGCTACTTTTCCAGATAAATCATGCAAAATAAACGAAAATCTTCAATATCGTTGAATGAACAACACAATACATTTGAAAGCAGTTTTTATTATGAATGTTCATTAAAAGGTGATGACTGGAATCCTGGGCCAATTATAGATGTACAAGTTGCTCCAAGATGACCTGATATTAAATAAAGCCTGGATTATCCTATAAGGCGCAATAAAATTTGATAGCTCATTTAACTGATATTTATATATAATTGAAATTTATTTATATAGGGGAAAAAACCCAATTCTATAAACCTATCTTTATGAAAATTTACTCGTTACGTATAACCAGGCAAACACATTAATCTGCTAGAAAGAAAATTAATCTGCTTCACAGCGTAAAGAATTTGACTCACTTTGCAAAGAATGGTCCGAATAGAAATAAGCGTCCCCATTGCTATAACAATTTACAAAAACCGTATTTCCTTTTCCAACCTCCATCAGCACGTTCAGTTTCAACCTTCACTGCGGGTACGCCACTTAAGCCGTTTTGAGAAGCAAATAATGTATATGATATCAATAACGCACCAGAAACAGAGCAAATACGACAGTGGGTTTCAAGTCAACACTTTTAAATGTCTGCATGATGTTCACGGTATAAAACAGGCCTTTGAAAAGATTAGTTCTTGTGACAAAGAACCTGGAAAGAACAGCAGAACACCAAAAATCACAAGCTTCTAGCCAAGACGGGATAATTTCCATACGTGCGACTAAAAGCGGGCGCACTGAGTGTCCAGGCAAAAACCCAAAACGCAGTTTTACTTATGTTGGTGTTCTCTGATTATATTATTGAGTATCAGATGATAATTACAATATATTTCAGGTCTTCGGATATGGGTCGAGCAGTTATCCCAAACAAAAATAATTATAATCAATTCTCTTCTACATATTCCTTCTAAATCTTCTCCTTCAACTATTCAAAATCTTTCTACTACTTCAGCTCTACAAATCCAATCCTTCTAATGACAGTTATCTACAACAAATTCAGTAAATATTTCATATATTTTTCCACCAATAAGATTTAACTAAATCTAAATAGAAATGGCTTAACTTTAAATCCAACCAAAGTTCAGACATTGCTCTGCGCTTCTTTAGTATTAAAGTTTATACCACTTAGCATTAATTCATAAAACATTGATTCTTTGAAGCATTTAGAAAACCACATCAGCAGTACGGCTTTTGGTGTTATGGTTGGCATACTGCAGTTTTGATGCAATGAGTATCCAGTTTTAAGATATGAACTTATTAAAATGGTGTCTTTAGATTTCACGCAATTAATTTGCAAACAAGTTGCATGTTGTCTATATCTGCAGGAGCACTCTCTTGAGTGTCAAGATGAAGTGTTGTATTAACTGTTCCTCACCCAAAACAATATTATTGTTAGCAAGTTTACTCATAAGATGTAATTGTAGATACTGATAATCTATTGCGGACACAACCAAAATCGGTTCCGACTTAATTTTCTTTTCACCAACCACATATGTGATAACTCTAGCGTATCGTTGACGATAACATTGTAGAGCATAAGTTAGTCGAAAATGCAATAACAAGGAAATACAAAAAGAACAAAATCCAATAGTCACTGACATTTTCCAAGTTCCAGATTCTCGAAATTTGTTCTGAATGCTTGGTCTCAAGTGGTTCTGAAATCTCGTCTAATTTATCGAGTGATTTTGTGAAATTCAGGCACCGTTAACACTTTTAGTTGTACCTGTTCGATAATTTGACAGCGAGTTTCAGACATTGATGAGATGTGTGGGAGTTCCGCTAAATCTGGTAGCTTACTCAAGAGATGCTGTAATGAATCAGCTAGTTTGATGTCAATCTTTACTGCGCTGTCATTTTTGCAAGAAACGTATCCGCTCTCAATTTCATTGAGCTAGTCTCCATTTTTATTCCGCAATGTAATTTTAACACACATACCTGACAACTAGGAAATTTTGTTCGTTTAAAATGGTCCGTATTTTTCAAACCACTGAGAAAAAGATCGAAGTTCTTCTGGATGATGTTATCAGCCAATTACAATTGCCAAGATTTTTCGCTTTCTCTTTAATCGCTGGTTTGACCGTAAAGATATTACAGTTCTGTAGAGCTGAGATTTGATTGCCAATTAGTAGTGAATCAAGACACGTTTTTTCTGCAGTTTCCAGTGAGAATCCATTTATGCATACGGAAAAGCTACTGGAGCCCACACATTTGTCAATTTGTGAATGTGAGAGTAATGCTAACCGTTTTGTAGATTCAGCTATTGCAATAAAAACTGATTCCAATTGATATTGAAAAGCGTAACCATCTTCTCCTCCTTTTGGCATTGGTATTGGAGTTGCTCTATATAAGTTGAGATCTGTCGATCCAGATGCAAAAGGCACTGCCCAGGTGAAAATCATTCCTGAACTGACTACAGCTACATTTGACCTTTCTCTGGTAATATGTACAATTTGGTTCGTTGGAATAGCAAGTGTTAACATATCTGTCTAGTGAATTTGAGTTTATGCTACCTTTTGGAAAAGCTCAAATAGCATTGATCGCGGTATTAGAGACATCGGTATAACTTTGTTAACCATTGACATGACAGAATTCAGTAAATTGATTTTGTAGGTGTTACCATCGACTCTGTAGGCTTTAATCTCATTGTTAATTGCAAGCAGTGAAGCAGCTAAGTTTGTTTTCACTTGTAGCAGCTGGTATCGCGCGTAGAAATACTGATTACATGCCATTAAGCGTCTCGTTCATTTAGCAATTTAATAGCTTTGTTTAAAATTATGCTGTGGTTTCTCTGCATTTCAGCGAGAAGTGATTGCGTTTTTGTGTATCTTTCATTCACGATGTAATTATGAAAAATTTTTTGTTTAATTTCGAGTTGACTTCGGTTTAGCAGTATTTATTTTCTTCCAGTTCTTGCATGGCATTGTCAATGACCTCTTGACTGTGACTTGATCCTCCGCAACTTCCAAATATTGAACTTAATGTACATGCAATGTACTTGACATGAGAATATGACAGACTTGTGGTAGGAATTCAATTTTATCCTTAGGTGAACAAGCTAAGAATAATTTGAAACTTCAAGCAATGAGACTCACAAAAAAACATCTGCGGGCTTCTCTAAAACATTTCTGGGTAACTAGATTCTTCAAAAAAATCCTGCAGGAAGAATTTTGTTTTCAAAAAAACTCTAGGATTGATTTTTTGCATTCCTCATGCCAAAAACCGTCTTGTTGAACTGTAGTAAGTAATTTTGCTGTTTCGTTGTAAAAGTTTAATAGCTTAAATTTATTTTGTTGCAAAATTCTATAAAATAAGAGTGGTCTAGGCTAGACCTCAACTTTCAGCATGTAGTTTTTTATAAAATTTCTGAATAATTTTAGCAATGTTCTGGTAACTGAAGCGAATTGTTTGTTCTCAATGTCTACTGTTGTAACGAAAAGTATGAAATAATTTTAACTCATCACTGATGGCAAGTATGTTTTCAGTTGAAACGTGTTTTGCTTTTTGTGATTCTCTTTATGATGGCTTCGGCCTGTAATAAGATCAATGTAGACTTTGAAACATAAGTTTTGTGTTGCAAAGATGCAACCATATTTTTGTGAGTCTGGGGGTGTTGTCTTCACCCCGGATAGTGGGGAGTACCCCTGCGTTTCAGAGGATGTGGAGTCTTCTGCTATACAGTATTGGTGGTTGTTCTCTCTGGGCTGTGTATTGTGTGTATAGTGCTCGCCTTGTTTAATTGCTGCTCTTTTGTTGTACTTTTGCTAGGTACCTCTGAAATTTAATCTTTCAGTGTAACTTTTGAAGATTTAAAGGTAAACAAATGAAACATTCCTCTTTCGTAATGTAATGGTCGACAATATTTTTATAAAGATAGAACATGCCAAATAAACGAAAAATATCATTATCATTATACGAAGAAAATGAGTTATTTAAGAACAGCATCTATAATGACTCGAATTTAAAATCCATGGGCTGCAAACCTGTGCCAATTATCAAGGTTCAGGTTGCTTCAAATTGGGTTGATGTTATGGCGGAGTTCAACAATCAAGGTTTTAAATATTTATTAAATAACAGCTGGATGAAATTACCCGTTGCAATAACAAACCATAATTTGTTCAAAAATGATAATAGCTTTTTAGACGATGTTAAAAATAATAGTAATTCGAATCAATTTCGTGAAATTGTTGATAATTATTATACCCTGCCTTCAACTAAAACAAACAATTGTCGTGAATCACAAATTTACCAACTAATTCCTGTCCTGATTCTGATTTAAATGAATTTTCATTTTCTGCAAGTTTTTCTTTGTTAAAATTATGTACGTTTTCTAATCCTGAGTCCATAACTTTTGCTAATTTTGATGCATTATTTCAATTTAATCCGTATTATACAGATGGACATAATAAAACTGGTGGGAAAGATTCTATTTCATACTCCTGTTGGTGAAAAGTTACTCATAATTTGAAACCGTGGCAAACAGTGCTTTACTGGAAAGGCAATTTAGAAGTGTTAGGAATTTCATGCAATTTGTAAAGAATGGGCCCGGTAAATACAAACATTCCATGTACTACAATCCAAACAAATCTCATTTCCTCTAACAGCCTGCTTTTTGCGCGCATTCAGTTTTAACCTCCACAACCGGTCCATCACAAACGATGTCAGTCGCGCAAAAGAAACACTCAGCAATTAGGGCAATGGTCTACAAAACAATGCTTTAATAAGTCTGGTTAACATTCATGGCATAAAGGCAGCTGCTGAATGGAGTAGGTTTCGTGATAAACAACTTAGGAAGAGTCAGTGGAATAACGGAACATTTACAATCTTACACTTCTTCTGGGCAAAATAAAATTATTACCAATAGTACAAGTAAAAGCGGTCGTCCTGCTGGTCCAAGTAAAAGTCGTAAGCGGAGATTCTTCTTGCCTGGTCAGAAAGCAAAACATAAAGAAGTTTGTTTTCACTTGTAGCAGCTGGTATCGCGCGTAGAAATACTGATTACATGCCATTAAGCGTCTCGTTCATTTAGCAATTTAATAGCTTTGTTTAAAATTATGCTGTGGTTTCTCTGCATTTCAGTGAGAAGTGATTGCGTTTTTGTGTATCTTTCATTCGCGATGTAATTATGAAAAATTTTTTGTTTAATTTCGAGTTGAATTCGGTTTAGCAGTATTTATTTTCTTCCAGTTCTTGCATGGCATTGTCAATGACCTCTTGACTGTGACTTGATCCTCCGCAACTTCCAAATATTGAACTTAATGTACATGCAATGTACTTGACATGAGAATATGACAGACTTGTGGTAGGAATTCAATTTTATCCTTAGGTGAACAAGCTAAGAATAATTTGAAACTTCAAGCAATGAGACTCACAAAAAAACATCTGCGGGCTTCTCTAAAACATTTCTGGGTAACTAGATTCTTCAAAAAAATCCTGCAGGAAGAATTTTGTTTTCAAAAAAACTCTAGGATTGATTTTTTGCATTCCTCATGCCAAAAACCGTCTTGTTGAACTGTAGTAAGTAATTTTGCTGTTTCGTTGTAAAAGTTTAATAGCTTAAATTTATTTTGTTGCAAAATTCTATAAAATAAGAGTGGTCTAGGCTAGACCTCAACTTTCAGCATGTAGTTTTTTATAAAATTTCTGAATAATTTTAGCAATGTTCTGGTAACTGAAGCGAATTGTTTGTTCTCAATGTCTACTGTTGTAACGAAAAGTATGAAATAATTTTAACTCATCACTGATGGCAAGTATGTTTTCAGTTGAAACGTGTTTTGCTTTTTGTGATTCTCTTTATGATGGCTTCGGCCTGTAATAAGATCAATGTAGACTTTGAAACATAAGTTTTGTGTTGCAAAGATGCAACCATATTTTTGTGAGTCTGGGGGTGTTGTCTTCACCCCGGATAGTGGGGAGTACCCCTGCGTTTCAGAGGATGTGGAGTCTTCTGCTATACAGTATTGGTGGTTGTTCTCTCTGGGCTGTGTATTGTGTGTATAGTGCTCGCCTTGTTTAATTGCTGCTCTTTTGTTGTACTTTTGCTAGGTACCTCTGAAATTTAATCTTTCAGTGTAACTTTTGAAGATTTAAAGGTAAACAAATGAAACATTCCTCTTTCGTAATGTAATGGTCGACAATATTTTTATAAAGATAGAACATGCCAAATAAACGAAAAATATCATTATCATTATACGAAGAAAATGAGTTATTTAAGAACAGCATCTATAATGACTCGAATTTAAAATCCATGGGCTGCAAACCTGTGCCAATTATCAAGGTTCAGTTTGCTTCAAATTGGGTTGATGTTATGGCGGAGTTCAACAATCAAGGTTTTAAATATTTATTAAATAACAGCTGGATGAAATTACCCGTTGCAATAACAAACCATAATTTGTTCAAAAATGATAATAGCTTTTTAGACGATGTTAAAAATAATAGTAATTCGAATCAATTTCGTGAAATTGTTGATAATTATTATACCCTGCCTTCAACTAAAACAAACAATTGTCGTGAATCACAAATTTACCAACTAATTCCTGTCCTGATTCTGATTTAAATGAATTTTCATTTTCTGCAAGTTTTTCTTTGTTAAAATTATGTACGTTTTCTAATCCTGAGTCCATAACTTTTGCTAATTTTGATGCATTATTTCAATTTAATCCGTATTATACAGATGGACATAATAAAACTGGTGGGAAAGATTCTATTTCATACTCCTGTTGGTGAAAAGTTACTCATAATTTGAAACCGTGGCAAACAGTGCTTTACTGGAAAGGCAATTTAGAAGTGTTAGGAATTTCATACAATTTGTAAAGAATGGGCCCGGTAAATACAAACATTCCATGTACTACAATCCAAACAAATCTCATTTCCTCTAACAGCCTGCTTTTTGCGCGCATTCAGTTTTAACCTCCACAACCGGTCCATCACAAACGATGTCAGTCGCGCAAAAGAAACACTCAGCAATTAGGGCAATGGTCTACAAAACAATGCTTTAATAAGTCTGGTTAACATTCATGGCATAAAGGCAGCTGCTGAAAGGAGTAGGTTTCGTGATAAACAACTTAGGAAGAGTCAGTGGAATAACGGAACATTTACAATCTTACGCTTCTTCTGGGCAAAATAAAATTATTACCAATAGTAAAAGTAAAAGCGGTCGTCCTGCTGGTCCAAGTAAAAGTCGTAAGCGGAGATTCTTCTTGCCTGGTCAGAAAGCAAAACATAAAGAAAAGCTAAATATAGGAATATAGGTACATAAGAATATAGGTATAATATAATTAAAAAAAAAGTTAGGGAATATAGGAAAATAATTTAAAGAATTTGTTTGTATTATTTAGAAAGCGTTCAGTTAAGATTGCACCGTGGTGATGGTAGAGACTGTACAGCAAGGAATTAACTGCATTCAATAAGTTTTTACAGCACATCAAGTCTCTAGAATGCATATCAAACGTGTCTGTCTGGAGTTCAAATTCAACGGCGGCCAAATAACCAAACTGCCCAATAAAAGTACGTTTTCATAAAGTTTCGGTGATGAGTATGGGTTCAGTCAATCCTTAGGAACCTAAGCTACAATCGAATGCAGACGAATTTTTCAATTTTTTATTATAACTTGAAATAATTGCATTTTTGCGGGTTTTTCTAATGATAATTTTGTTATAAACATGAATAATATGGGATAAAGATTTTCATTTCCTTCTTTCGATTTGTGCAATGAACAGTTTTGCCAGAGGCAAGTCTGGAGTGGTTGGTGTTTATTCAGTGTGTAATAAAGTTAAGTTAGGAAGGTAATCTATAGGAACATAAACGCACTTCAATATCAATGCGTTGTTTTATGGAAGAAATAATGCTATAGTAATTAAAAAAGAAAAATTCTTTGGCAGAAAAATCTCTAACTAGATTGAAAGTGCTGAGTCTGCTTCCTGACTCGACTATATTGTGAAACCGTGTTGCAAACTTGCGGGGATTGTTGTTTACCTTGAACTGTTACAGCTTGTTGAACTGGTTTTTGAGCCGTCGCAAGTGAAGTTGAACCATTACCACTTGATTGTGCCGCTCTTTCAGCCTTTTTATCTGCTATTATTGTTGCTAAATTTGATACCGGTGCTTTTGGTTCAGTTGCTGGGCCGCTTTTATAGTACTGACGAGTTCTGGACTCAAAATTTCTGAACTTGATGTTGAATGTACAGGATCATTTCTAATTGATTCCAGAGTTCTAAAGATCGAATTCGATGAGTCAGCACTTGATTGTGTTTGGCTATTACAGAAAATTGAATCAGCCGTCCTCCTTTCTGGAGTATTTACTGTTGGTTGATCATTCGGTTTTGGTTTTGCTATTTTTGTTTCTACTTTTGTTACTCTATTTAAATCCCATGGATTGTAAAGCATTTCTTCTAAATTACTGTCCAAAATTTCAGGTTCTCCTAAAGCTTCAGGCACTAAAGGATCAGGAGTAGATTATTTACTGTCAATATTAGCAAGGTCTTTTGCCATTCCATTTACATTGTAGATTGCTAATCTTCTTATGCTCGTTAGACAATTTTGGACTCAGCATGACACAATATTCATGTATTTCAGTGGCGCGGCTGATGCTTTTCTATCATAAAATTCTTTATATTTATTGAAAGATTTCAGGAGTAGTTCTTTTGTATGCCCGAAATATGTCGTCATTTTGCTCTGTAAATCAGATATGTAGTCATACCTGCTACTGTGATGGTACAATGTTCTGCTGTTAAATCTTGTTCGCACGTTAAACAATTATTAATATACCGTACTAGAAAGTCAACGAAACCAAGAAAATAGTACTTTCTGCGGAATTCACGTTCTGTTTTTTTTTTGTATTCCCAAGTGTCCTTTCATTTTACTGTTGTGAATACGGTACAGTAACTCAGTTCGTAAATGTTTAGGAACAACCAACTGTTCATGGTAATTTTTTCCTGTATGATCAAAGAACTTTCTATACAGTAATCCATGTTCTAGTGTTAGTCGGCTATTGTGCTTATGGTATTTCTTCAAGTCATACGTTGAACACATCGTTTCCGGTTTAACTTTATTTAATATCAAGGTATTTACTTCCACTATGTCTGGGTCATTGCGTTGCTCTTTCTCAACATTCAGTGGTAACAGGCTTTCACTCAAGTCCAATTTATCTTCCAAAATTGCACATATTTGATTATAATTCACTGAATTTAGCTCTGTAAATTCTGCATCTATTTGGTTATCTTCATTTGTAACTATGATTTCAAGATTTTTGTGGAGAGTAAATTCTAGTATATGATGACATTATTGAATTATCTGGTGTATTTGATAAAACGTCAATTTGGATTTTGTGTAGTGGTATTTGATCTTCTAGCTTTATTTTCATTTTTGTTCCCGGATTTATATGTATTTGAGACCAGTAATCCACAGCTGCATTTGCTTTGCCTGGAATTTTGCTTATAACAAAGTTAAATGAAAGCACGTAGTCAACAGCGTTCTAAAGTTTGCCCGGTAGCCGTTTTGCTTGAAAGAAGCGTGTCACAATTTGTTGTCTGTTAACAATAATTGTTGTGTTTGAGACTCCCCATATGTAATGTTCAAACGTTTCAAAGGCATACTGTACACTAAGAAATTCTTTGACATAGATTTGTCTGTTTCAACTGTGCTTGAAAGAATAAATGGGAACCAAAGGCTATTGGTGCGTAAGATTTTGTTGAAGTGGTATTATTGGGAATAGAGTAATCTTGAATGAGTAGTACAAAGCCTGCTGCATAGAAACTTGCATCACACATGACGAAATGACAGTTTGGTTTTGCCATATTTAAAGACAATGAACACGCTTTTTCTAGGTCATCTTCCAGCTTTTTAAGACTCTTGTGATGTTTTGAAATTAAAATGAATGTAAATTCCTTTCGTAGTAGCTTATAGAGTGGTTGCAGTTTTTCCACCAAGTTCGGAATAAATTTCTGAAAGTACTGAAGAAATCCAATTAATCTTCTTGTTTGCTTAACAGATTTTGGTGGTTTTACTGTTTTCAAAAATTTTACTAGCTTATCTTTATTAGGTTTTTTTAAACTAATTTCTGGTATTCCGAATTCGCATTTTTCTATTGAGAATTTGAATCCCAAGCTTTCTTTTTTAATAAAAGTTTGTTCCACGTTTTCAAAAAGTGCATCTCCATCGATTGCTCCTGATCCTTAATCATCGAAATAAACAAAACATCTATCGCTTGCAAAATGAAAATGTTTTTTTTACACAAGCACTGAAGGCTGTAGAAGATCTGATTAAGCCTTGCGCAAATCACTTGAAAGCGGTTGTACGCCCTCCAAAATTAAATGCGAGTAATTGAATACTCAACTCATCTGCTATTTGCATGGAAAAGTACTTGGTTGCAAAGTACGATTTTTGTGAAAATTGATTTACCTGCTAAGTGAGCACTGGCATCAGCTATTGTCGGAATAGGAAAATTATGATTCGAGTAGTCATGTCTAAGAAAGTGGCTTAATTTTTTAAGATTAATCAGAACTCGTAGTTTTCCACTTGAATTTCATTGGCCGAAGATTGGTGACGAATACTTCGAAACTGTTAACGTTGTAATGATATCTTAATATTGCATAAGTGCAAGTTCAATAATTATTTCGTCACGTAAGTGTATCACAGTTCTCGCATTTGGAGAATATACCGGATGGTTATGCTAAGGTGTTAATTCGACTGGACAGTAGGTAGTTTTTCCTAAATCGGTGGCGTACAAAAAACTTTATGAAAGCGCACCAACAGTTCTTCCATTTTTGCTTTTGACTGATATTGAATAGTGACCTGTCCCAATTAAACTTGCTAAGAAATGTTTTTCGTTTGGCGTCATTAATGGTTGGATCAAGCATTCCTTCTTCCTTAAATTTCATTGAGACTCATAAATTTTCTTTTCTACTCCGATAAGCTTCGAGGCGTCTTTACGATTTTCAGGTGCCGGAAACCAAAAGCCATCAGAACTTTCGTAAAATATTTGTTGACGCAAGTGTTGTGCTGATTTAGGATAGCTGTTATCGTGTTCGTTATTTTAAATCAGACTAGTAACTGAGGTGTGGATTGGCTTGATAAATCACGCTTGATTTGATGTTAAATTCTCAAAATTCGCTATAGTTTTTGCCTTAACTTTTGCTGTAATTGTGATTTTGTTTAGATTGAGATTCATAATTCCAATGTAAAATCGGCAGTTTCCATCCATTATACTAATAGAAGAGAATATGCAAAGGCCTTCTTACTTTCAAACTACATTGAAGGTTCTATCAATCCTGAAGCATATTCATAAGCTTTGTCTGGGTGAATCAGTTCACAATCAATAATTTCTTTTGATTTGGATGTATAGTAATTTTTGAGACTGTATGTAAAATTTGTGATTCCGATAATTTTTTATCGTATTTGTTGATGAGGCCAATGAGATAGTAAGGTCCGGTAACTAAAGATGACCTTTATAAGGATGTATTACAATATTGCTTTTGCGAAAGAATGGAAGGCCGAGTAACGTTGAAGTCATATTTTTTAAAAATATTTAAAAATTAATGGCACATTGACAATTACCAATCGTTATCTGAATTTGAACGCAATTTTCAACACAGATAACTCTACCATCTGCCATTTTCACTAATTCGGGAAATACTGCTGACGATTTGAGGATCTTGCTTGGCCCCTTGTTCAGTATCAAGTTGAAGAGTTTAATTGGCAAAAGGCTCGAAAACGCGCCCGAATCTATTAAAGCGTTAATGCGGAAAGTATCAAAAATAAGCGTACATACAAAACTTTCTCTCCTAGTAAAGAAATTTTGCTAGTTTTACATGCTGGGATAATAGCCGTTAGATAATGTGGTTTTTTCAGTTTTTTGAAGGGTCGTAACGGTCGAAACCAGCAGTCACTTCTTGTGCCCTGGTTGTCCTCAGCAGTGACAAAACAGGTTAACTCTTCCTGGGTAGGAATTTTTAAAGCGTTGTGACGGTTGTCCGCGATTAGTCCAACTTCCACTATTCTGGTGCGGTCGGCTAGCAAATGAGTTTTGTCTGCGATAGTTATTTTTTTAGGGATTTCCCCTCGAACGCAGGAAGCCCCTATATGACCTTCTTTGGTTAATGCCCCTTGAGAATCTCTGCATACTATTTTGGAGTTCTTTTGCGCTTTTTTTAATTCACAATTGGAAGCAGCAATCGGATTAAGTGCTTCCGTCATTGAATTTTTGTCTCATTAAAAGAAAGTGCGTTAAAGACTGTACTTCTCGCTTCTTCATCTGGTATGATTTTCAACGCTAACCTCTTGGAGACAAAAGTGCAAATTTCTCGAACTGTTTTTGTATCTGGCTGCATCCAAAAGGTAAGCCTTAGTTGGGAAGTATTACTACTTATGAATGCATCACGTATCCGTCTGGTTTTCTCCTGTGATCTATCTCCGCCTGTTGGATTTGGAAATGCTAAATTCACCAATCTCGTCAGATCTGTTAAATAATCTTCAGGGGTCTCTCTTGATAAATTGTATTTTCGTTCTTGAAATTTCAGTTTGAATAATTCTATTCTGTTTGCACTTAGATATCGGTTTTCGAGAGCTTGAATTGCTTTATCAAAAGTGTGTCTACTGTTGGAATTTTCTAGAAGAAAGCTAATGCGCCGCCTGTCAAACGTAGTTTGAGGTAATCCAATTTAGCGTTGTCAGGTACTTGCGCAAGTGACACAGCTTCTGATCCGTTCCTTGAAGGTTCAAAAATCTTCTGTTTCGCCAACGGAAAATGGATTGAGAACAACAGTTTGTCCTGAACTTGTTTCTGTGATGCCTGTCTGAATTGCAGTCGTAATGGCCGTAGCCATTGCTGTAACGTCTGTCATTTTGTCGTTTGGATAGCATCAAATTTGACTAATAATGTTTAAAAGGCAAAATTCATTTGAATTCGGGTTGCAAATCAATTATGCAATTATGAGTTGGCGGTAAGGCTCTAACTGATTTCAGTAGAGTCGTTCTTAAATTCAGTAGTGTAAAATATATTAACACCAGGTCGGCTGTCGAGATGTTAAAAGATGAAAATTGCTGTTTCAAAATTATTTATAGAGTAATATAAAATTACACCAATATCATTGTGAACTCTAACATTGATACTTTTATCAAGAACGTTGAAAGTGCTGAAATTCGAAGTTTCAAACATAGTTAGATTTCCATAAAGAATTTAGAAGATAAACAAAATTTTGCGTTTGAAAAATGTAACTTTTATCTTATCCTATAATGGTGTTCTCTTATATTATTGAGTATCAGATGTTAAGTACGATATATTTCAGGTCTTCGGATATGGTTCGAGCAGTTATCCCAAACAAAAATAATTATAACAGTCAATTCTCTTCTACATATTCCTTCTAAATCTTCTCCTTCAACTATTCGAAACCTTTCTACTACTTCAGCTCTACAAATCCAATCCTTCTAATGACAGTTATCTACAACAAATTCAGTAAATATTTCATATTTTACACCAATAAGATTTAACTAAATCTAAATAGAAATGGCTTAACTTTAAATCCAACCAAAGTTTAGACATTGCTCTGCGCTTCTTTAATATTAAAGTTTATACTACTCAGCATTAATTCATAAAGCATTGATTCTTTGAAGCATTTAGAAAACCACATCAGCAGGACGGCTTTTGGTGTTATGCTTGGCATACTGAAGTTTTGCATGCAATGAGTATCTATCCAGTTTTAAGATATAAACTTATTAAAATGGTGTCTTTAGATTTCACGCAAGTAATTTGCAAACAAGTTGCATGTTGTCTATATCTGCTGGAGCACTCTATTGAGTGTCAAGATGAAGTGTTGTATCAACTGTTTCTCACTCAAAACAATATTAGAACAAATATTGTCAGAACAAAATCCAATAGTCACTGACATTTTCCAATATATTTCAGGTCTTCGGATATGAGTCTAGCAGTTATTCGAAACGAAAATAATTATAACAATCAATTCTCTTCTTCATTCCTCCTCAATCGTCTCCTTCAACTAATCAAAATCTTTCTACTACTTCAGTTCTACAAATCCAATCCTTCTAATGGCAAGTTATCTACATTTAATTCATTCAATAATTCATACAATTTTTCCACCAACGGGATTTAACTAAATCTAAATAGAAATAGCTTAAACTTAAATCCAACCAAAGTTTGGACATTACTGTTCTGTCGAACAGGAGGTGAAATTCAACAGCAATAAAAAAATCGATTTCCACAAAAAGAAGTACGTTTTGGTATGCTTTTATGATCAGTCACTAACACACAGAAGTTCTGATAACAAGTGTGCCTTTTAAAAATGTACAAAAACCTAAGCAACAATCACACAGTTGGATTTTTTGAACTTCGATTTTGAACTTGAAATATTTGATTTTTTATTAGTTTATCCATTAAAAAATTTGTTACAGAGATGAACAATCTGCAGAAAGTATTTCTATCGCCTCCACTCTAACTTGTCCAATGTATACTCTTGTGAAAAGCATGTTTGAAATGGATGGTGTTCATTCAGTTTGCAATAGATCGAAGTTAGGGCGAAAATATTGACATAGTCATTTTCTAAATTAATCAGCGTTAATGTTTCAAGGAAGAAATAATTATGTGAAGAACTCGAAAGAGACTAAGTTATATCAAAAAGTTTCCTTCCAGTCTGAAAGTACAGTGACTTCCATATAACTTTCAAAAAAATTTGGGGTTATGGTTATTTAGCTTACACTGTTTTCAGCTGACAGTTTTCGAATTGTACTTAAAGTCGTCGCAAGCGAAGTCAACCGAATACCAATCGATCGTCAGCCTGTCTCAGCCTTTGTTCCGGCAAGTATTCTAGCTTTACGTGAAACAGGTGCTTTTGGTTCAGTTGATGCACCGATTATGATTATCGTTTATTTTCGATCTTAAAGTTCTATTTGATGCTGATTGTACCTAATCAATTCCAATTGACTCAGGAGTTTTAGAAATGGAGTCAACACTCATGTTTGGCTGCTGTTAGTCCTAGATTCAAGCGTCCCCATTCTGTGCGGTTTGGATTATGACCTGGCATCTTTGTTTTACGTTGTTTACTCCAGTTAGGTCCTATGTACTCTATAGCGTTCCCTCTAAATTGCTCTCGGACTTTTCAGGTTATCTTACAGCTGCAGGAACTAATGAACCTGAAATGAAAAGCTTTTCTTTGCAGAAAACTCCGTTACTTCGTACTGCTGTGGTACTAGACGTTTGAATTGAACTCTATGGAATATTTGCGTATGGTTGGTAAAACTTTTGACTGCCTAATTGCTTCTGAAAAGTCTTTCAATTCGGATTGACCTATTCAGCTTAAAATGCAGATTGCTAACTTTCCCGCGCCCAATTTAATGTTTTGGGCCGAGCATAACACAATACTCGGGCAACGTCAGTGGATCGACAGCCGCTTTTGTGAGAATTCCTTGTAAGTCTTAAAGGTACTTTTCTGTTTGGCCAGCAACTTCTTTGTATGGCCCAAGATGGTAGTCATTTTGCTCTAAAATTGTATTATAGAGTCATTTTTAGAATTTCGCACAATTTTCGGTTGTTAATAGTGTTATATTGTGCACTGGATTCACTGGTATAGGTTCAAAAATTAAGTGTTTGAAGGCAACCAATGGTTTAATGGTAGCTCGCTTTATGTTGGATTACAGCGGAATTCAAGTGATTAGGCTGATCGTGTGAAAATCTGCTCATTTATACTTGAACCGCGTTTCAGCGGTCCATAGGACCGCTCAGTTAAAAACAATTGTTTGTACATGCTTTACTGTAGCGTGCTTTCAAGTTTTATTTCTAATATACAGCCGTATTAATGAGGGTAAAATGGAAACAAATTCTAAGCCTTGATAAGTGACTAAAAGAAAGTTTATAAGAATGTCGGAAGAATCATAAAACCAGACACTTGGCAACTGTTACTGCTGATACTGAATTAACTGGCTGCGCAAAGCATGAACATAACAATTTTGCACAAATTTGAAAAGTTTTATCAGAGGAAAGACGATCGCAATGAAAAGTTTCTGATGGTAATAACACTTAAAAATAGGAAGTAAAAAGAGAGAAATAATTTGACTTGTTTATCACCAAAATTATGCGAGACCGATTTAATTACAAAGAAATACACATAGCTGGCAAATTGCCAGAAAATAGCCGCAATAGCTTTGTAGAACTGCAGTCTAAAAAAAACAGGAAAAAAGAAAGACCAAAAAAATTTGTCTTTTCATTAAAGGCTGATTTGTTATATTTTGATTAGAAATCTGTATTAGTTTTCGATTCCTCTATTAGTTGCTCTCAAATAACATTCATTTAGAGTGATACATACCCATTTGACCTTATCTCTTTGAATTAAAACAAATAAAAGTCAATTTCAAAGTGAGGAAGTCATTTTTGAGAGTGAGGTAAGTCAAGTGTGACCAAAAATTTAATCACGCGAATGAACAAAAAAACTCGCTCCACTAAGAGCGAAAAATGACGTCACGCATGCAATTCAGTTGAAATTGCATGAATGAATGAAAAAATAGCAGCTTTGAAGTGGTTGTGACGACATATGGTCGTAACAAAAATCGCGACGACGAAATAAAAAACCAAGAGAAGGCCAATAATAGCCCTAGCTATCGCTGTGCGGCTATTAATAAATGAAAATTAGATGAAGGTACCAGTGCATTAATGAGTTGGTGAAAAATTGGGCCTGAACTTCAATTTCAAGGATGCGGGTAATTCAATCAAAGATATCTGTTACCCATGTGTAATAGATCAAGAAGGATTCTCGATGTAAGACAATTAGTCATAGTGCCAAAAGTGTTGCTGGGCTTACGGCGGTTTCTCCAATTTTTACAGTTTATCGTTTCAACCTCATTAAATTAGAAAATTATGGCACTGCACTCAGAAAGCCAAACCAAAAAATTGCGTTTTTTATGTTCTTTGTTCAATAGTTTTTCGCTGAGCCCGTCTTATATTGATTACTATAGTTCATTTTGTTGCAATTACCTGATATTTCGGACTATATTACCTGTATATAACACTCCGTTTTTTTTGCAAAAAAAAATGTTTTTCCCGCTGTTTGAGAAGTACCAATATCGTGCCGATATTCCGCTGCAGAGCCAAAATTCGACAAACTTTTCAACTGATACGTCGTTTGGTTACTTGGGTCCTATTTTGTTTCCTCATCACGAACATATGTACATTTAAGGGTGTTTTATGAACTATAGAAGTGAATAAAATTGACCTCGGCAAAAGGGCCAACTTCAGGCAGTTAAAACAGCTGAACTTGAGCCTATTTCGGTTGATTGATTGATGTTGTAAACATACCCTGGCTGCCGTCAGATCATTTTGAAAGTTTCATTTTTGTTTGTGGTACGAACTACTAACATGCTTATCCAAAGTGACAATCCCCTTACGGCGTTGAAAGGAAGGTTGGGGGGAGGGGGGCACTGATAACTGACTACAAGAGAACAGTACTCAGTCGTGCATTTACTTTCCAGGTTCACAATGAATATACCCCTCAGCTCATAGGTCAAATTCATCAATTTGCTGGCCGAATGGCAGTCATCGATGCGTCCGAGGAAATTCGATAAAGCATACCGTTGATGCGAACGAAGACTGTTGACTTTGAAAAGAAAAACCAACCTTACGGTATGGGGTTCAAAGGCTTGATTGCCGATGTCAACAAGCACAATTCAGTTCAATAGCAACTATAATAGCTGTTCCGAAAGTCGCAGGGTTCTCGATTGATTGCACGACGCGTGAAAGAGGTGTCAACATGGAATGGTTGGGTCCTTTTCCAATGACGTTGCGAATTTTTAGAGGCTCCGGCAAAGCTGAGTAGTAAGAAAAGGAAGAATTGCTCTGTTATTCAGGTCGTGAAGATGAAAATACACCCACGAAAATCCATAATTGCGACGAAAGACGAGAACCGCTTAAGACTGCGATCGAAACGCTTCAAAGTAAAGAGCAAAGTTACGCTCCAAAAAGGCCAATTCAGTTACGTACCTTAGCACTGCCTCCCATTTGTTGTGACAACTACTCCGAGTCACCTATTTACAGGAGCTTCGTGGGTTTTCATGATGAGTGATGAAGATTGAGATTTGGTTATGTTTAATTGCTTTGATTTGCTTGATGACCTTTAGCGCTCCTCTTATACAATTTAGATAGTTAGATGATACCCGGGGTGACCACCATAAAAAAAACTCTACTAATCATAGAACGCCATATATGGTTTTTCAGGAAACTTGCTAACCATACAACGGTCATAGAAAATTTTGAGTTCGCTTTCAAATCAGTTGAAAAAAAAGAATCACTGTCTGAAAACACCATTTCTGTAATTAGAATGTCGAAATACGGAACTTGACTTTTATGATAACTTACTTACCATAAAAAGCCATAAAAGAAAACTTCTATGGCCCATTTTATGGTATAAAAGTTTCCATAAATAACCGACTTGGTCAGAATTACACAATTTTGCGTCGATTAGGGTGCCTACATACAAAGACCCATGTTCGGACGCGTAAAAACGAAAGATGCAAAAAAAATTTATGGTAACTTACTTACCATAAAACGCCATAAAAAAAAGTTTTATGGTCTGTTGTATGGTATCAAAGTTCGCATAAATAACCGACGTGGTCAGAAATACACAATTTTGCGTTGATAAGGGTGGCTACACACAAAGATCCATGTTCGGACGCGTAAAAATGAAAAATGCAAAAAAAATATATGGTAACTTACCATATAACGCCATAAAAGAAAATTTTTATGGTCCGTTGTATGGTATCAAAGCTTCCATAAATTACGACTTGATCAAAAATAGTCTTGAAATAGAAGAAATTAGTCTTCTTGATTGCTATTTTCAGCTGTTCTTCTGAATCAGTCTGGCAAAATAGTTATTAGAGCTCCAACATGCTATTTTTTTATCGTTGCACAAGTTGTGAAGCAAATTGATGGCGTTTTCAATGTGCTGTTTTCTTATGGTTGCAAATTGTTTTATTTGACTATTTTTGAGTGCACTGAAGCTATCTGTATTATTGTTTTACAATATTTCACAACAGTTTTGTTTTTCATGGAAACTTGTTTTCATGTTGATGTCGTTTTTTCAACAAAACTTACAAAATATGCTGCCCTCTATGGCGAGGTGGGAGTTTATTCCCATCTTGCGTTAGACATTTTTGTGTCCATGAAATTGATAGTGGACTAAACAAGCGTCCAGAAACATCCGGGAAGTGCTGTTTCAAGCCGTTTTGCGCATTTTATCAAAACTCTATCTCTGCGCTTAGCCAAAAAAATGGGGAAACATTTACGTGTTGGTTAATATCTCCAAGATTACTGCACCAAACTTAGTTTAAAAAGTGTGCTTTTACTGCTAATAAGGTCCTCTTGATAGCAAAATCAGTTGCAGTTTTGAATCAGTCGGGCAAAAAGTTATTAGATTTCAGACTTGCTATTTTTTATAGCTGCACAATTTCTGAAGCAAAATTGATGGTTAGTTTAATGTGTTGGCTCATTATTGTTGCAACTTGTGTTACTTTAGCCTTTTTGAAAGCCATAAAGCTATCTGTATCAGAGTTTTACAATATTTCATCAAAATTTGTTTTTAACGGAAACTTGTTTTCAATATGATGTCGTTTTTTTCAACAAAACCTACAAAATACTCTGGCCTCTATGGCGAGGTGGGACTTTATTCTCATCTTGAGGTAGACCATTTTGCTGTCCATTAACTAGGTATTGGGTTAAAAAAGCGTCCAGAAATATCCGACAAGTGCTGTTTCAAGCCGCTTTGCGCGTTTTATCAAGAACTCTAGTTCTGCGCTTAGACAAAAAATGGTTAACTTTCACGTATTGGTTGATATCTCCAAGACTACTGCACTAAATTCAGTTTACATAATCGGCTTTATAGCTCATAAAATGCTATTGATAGCAAATGCAGTTGTTGTTCTGAATCTGTCGGGCAAAAAACTTATTAGAGCTCAAACTTGCTATTTCTTATGGTTGCACAAGTTGTGAAGAAAAATTGATGGCGTTTTCAATGTGTTGGTTTATTATTGTTGCAAATTGTGTCACTTGAGCATTATGCTAGCCATGAAGCTATCTGTATCAAATTCTTACAATATTTCATCAAAAATTGTTTTCGTGGTTTTATGTTGATGTCGTTTTTTTCAACAAAACTTACAAAATATCCTGGCCTCTATGGTGAGGTGGGAGTTTACTCCCATCTGGCGGTAGACGTTGTCGGCGTCCATTAACTCGGTTGTGAACTAAACAAGCGTCAAGAAACATCTGGCAAGTGGTGTTTCAAGCCAATTTGCGCGTTTTATCAAGAACTCTACTTCTGCGCTTAGCAAAAAAATGGAGTTACATTCACGTATTGGTTGATATCTCAAAGACTACTGCACTAAAAATGGTTTACATAGTCTGGTTTTATTTCTCATAAAGTCCTATTGATTGCTATTTTCAGTTGTTCTGAATCGGTCGGGCAAAAAAGTTATTAGAGCTCAAAACTTAATATATTTTATAGTTGCTCAAGTTGTGGGGCAAAATTGGTGGTGCTTTTATTGTTCTGGTTTATTATTGTTGCAAATTGTGTTATTTGACCATTTATGGAGGCCGTGAATCTATATGTGGCATTGTTTTACAATTTTTTATCAAAATTTCATTTTTCTTGAAAACTTAGTTTCATGTTGATATCGTTTTTTTTAACAAACATACAAAAACAACCTGGCCTCTACGGCGAGGAGGGAATTTATTCCCATCTCGCGGTAGAGGTTTTTGGTGTCCAATAACTCGGCAGTGGACTAAATATGCGTCCAGAAACACATTGCAAATGCTGTTCCAAGCCGTTTCGAGCGTTCCTACCAGAAATCGGTCTTTCCTTATAGCCAAAAAATTGGGTACTTTTCAGTGCTTTGCTGATTTTTCAAAAATTACTGTACCAAATTGAACGGGCATAGGCGGGTTTTGTTGCTTATGAACCCCTCTTTATCGCTCTATTCGGTTGTCATTCTGAATCGTTAACCGAAAAAAGTTATTCATGTCCAAACTTTGAAAACATTTGCAAGTTTCGGTTGTTTGGGGTACCAAATTTTCAGTACAACAAAACAGCTGATTTACGGTATAAGTTAAAGTTCCTTAGCTCCGTCAGAATGAGGGGAGTGCTCCCATATATATTTCTCATATTGCTTTTGCAAGTGAAGATGCCGGATTTTGGCTCTGCAGCTGGAGTTTTCTGCTTTTTGGTACGGTACTTTAGCTTGGGAATAACTCGTTGTAGAGTGAACCGATTGCGATGAAACTTTTTTCAGACCCAACTTGAGCTAAGCTTTGTTTTGATATAGGTCTCGTTTCGTTTCGATCAGCCGTTTTCGAGAAATTGGCCACGACAGGTGCCCCATTTTTGACCCGGTGAAGCAGGGTACCTGTACGTACAGAGCGGTGCCAAATAACCTATAATGCAATTTAAAGCTGGTTTATTGGTTTGTTATCTTCCTTATATTATGGCAAAGCTTTCTAGCTAATATTTGTAATTTGTTTGACACATTAACATGTCAAATTTTAGCTCTGGACATGATGTTTCTGGTCATTTTGTTCAATTGGTACGGTACCTTCTTTTTGCAATAGCTCATTGTAGAGTGAAAGGATTTGGATTTTGTTTGAAAATTCTATTAGGTCATTATCTGACGTTTCTCACTATATATATATCAACTATAGTATTTTCTGAGGTTTCAGTGCAAAATTAATCGGTGCAGGTACCGTCATTTTTGACTATATCAGCCATAAAACAAGGGCGTTTATGAACATGGGCCCCGAGGCAACTGAATGCCCAATTATACTTATAAATGCGCATCTATAAATGGCATACCATATCAATGCCCATCTACAAATGCCATGCCCATCTATAAATGCCATGTATAAATGCCCATATAAATGGCATTTATATGCCCATCTATAAATGCCATGCCCATCTATAAATGCCATGCCATATGGTTTAGTAGTAGTATTAGTAGTAGTATATACAAGTAGTAGTAGTGCTTTTAGTATTAGTAGTAGTAGTAGTAGTAGTAGTAGTAGTAAATCTATTATATTAAGGTGAGGGCGTTTCGCCCCATGAGGAGCACACACCCCCCTGCCCCGTTGAGACGCCCAGAGGCAACCCCCCCCCCGCTCTGGGTTTTTTGTGCACCTCATGCTAGGGATGTATGGTCGCTCCGAGAAAAACGCTCCGCTTGCTTTTCAGTTGAATAATGTTCCAAGATCCACTTCCTAATCCCCTTTCCTTTGACCCTCAGTGCCATTTCTGGCATGCGGGGTATCAAATCTCAAAAAAGTGCACACTACTCAGGTACGCCCTCAAGTTTTGTTATTCTCTGTCTTCATATTTATTCAGAATTGTCTGGTCCATCGTCATCGAGTCATAGCGCAGGGGAACCCTAGATTTCCTCGATGGCGAAAGACTCCTTCAAATATAGCTTTTTTCGGGTCTATTCTATCTATTCTAGCGAATTAAATTTTTCAATTATAGCTTATTTGAAAACGTCAAGGAGTTCTTCAAATCCAACAAAAATTGGTGTGCGAGTCCCACCATGTATATAGAACTCAAAAGTGAAAACCGTTTAGCGTAGCTTACCTACAAAAAAATCAAAATTTCGTTGGTTAATAGTTTCAAACAAGCAAATTATATTTCTCAACTTTACCTTTTTTGAAAACGTCAAGGAGTTGTTCAAATCCAACTAAAATTGGTGTGCGAGTCCCACCATGTATATAGAACTCAAAAGTGAACTCAAAAGTGAACTCAAATTTACCTTTTTTGAAAACGTCAAGGAGTTGTTCAAATCCAACTAAAATTGGTGTGCGAGTCCCACCATGTATATAGAACTCAAAAGTGAAAACCGTTTAGCTGTAGCTTGCCTAGAAAAAAATCAAAATTTCGTTGGTTATTAGTTGCAAATAAGCAAACTATATTTTTCAAATCCCACCAAAAATGGTGTGCCAGTCCCACCATGTATGTAGATTTCAAAAATTAAAACCTATTAGCTGTAGCTTGCCTAGACAAAAATCAGTATTTCGTAGGTCAAAATAAAAAATCAAAATAAACGAAATAAACGGAATAAACAATTTCTCAAATAAAGCTAATTTCAAATCGTCAAGGAGTTGTTGAAATCCAACCAAACTCAATATCAGAGTTCTACATGGCATGTAGATTCTAAATTAAAACGAATTTCTGATCTAGCTTGCGTAGAAAAAAGTTCTTTCTCGTTAATTTTGTACGAAAAAAGCGAATTTAATTTTTTCACAAAGCTTTTTTTTCAAAATGTTAGGAAGTTGTTCGAATCAAACGAGACTCATAGCTAGAGTTCCTCATGGCACGTAGATTCTAAATCAAAAAGACTTTCCGATCTATAAATGCCATGCCATATGGTTTAGTAGTAGTATTAGTAGTAGTATATACAAGTAGTAGTAGTGCTTTTAGTATTAGTAGTAGTAGTAGTAGTAGTAGTAGTAGTAGTAGTAGTTGTAGTAAATCTATTATATTAAGGTGAGGGCGTTTCGCCCCATGAGGAGCACACACCCCCCTGCCCCGTGAGACGCCCAGAGGCAACCCCCCCCCCCCGCTCTGGGTTTTTTGTGCACCTCATGCTAGGGATGTATGGTCGCTCCGAGAAAAACGCTCCGCTTGCTTTTCAGTTGAATAATGTTCCAAGATCCACTTCCTAATCCCCTTTCCTTTGACCCTCAGTGCCATTTCTGGCATGCGGGGTATCAAATCTCAAAAAAGTGCACACTACTCAGGTACGCCCTCAAGTTTTCTTATTCTCTGTCTTCATATTTATTCAGAATTGTCTGGTCCATCGTCATCGAGTCATAGCGCAGGGGAACCCTAGATTTCCTCGATGGCGAAAGACTCCTTCAAATATAGCTTTTTTCGGGTCTATTCTATCTATTCTAGCGAATTAAATTTTTCAATTATAGCTTATTTGAAAACGTCAAGCAGTTCTTCAAATCCAACAAAAATTGGTGTGCGAGTCCCACCATGTATATAGAACTCAAAAGTGAAAACCGTTTAGCGTAGCTTACCTACAAAAAAAATCAAAATTTCGTTGGTTAATAGTTTCAAACAAGCAAATTATATTTCTCAACTTTACCTTTTTTGAAAACGTCAAGGAGTTGTTCAAATCCAACTAAAATTGGTGTGCGAGTCCCACCATGTATATAGAACTCAAAAGTGAACTCAAAAGTGAACTCAAATTTACCTTTTTTGAAAACGTCAAGGAGTTGTTCAAATCCAACTAAAATTGGTGTGCGAGTCCCACCATGTATATAGAACTCAAAAGTGAAAACCGTTTAGCTGTAGCTTGCCTAGAAAAAAATCAAAATTTCGTTGGTTATTAGTTGCAAATAAGCGAACTATATTTTTCAAATCCCACCAAAAATGGTGTGCCAGTCCCACCATGTATGTAGATTTCAAAAATTAAAACCTATTAGCTGTAGCTTGCCTAGACAAAAATCAGTATTTCGTAGGTCAAAATAAAAAATCAAAATAAACGAAATAAACGGAATAAACAATTTCTCAAATAAAGCTAATTTCAAATCGTCAAGGAGTTGTTGAAATCCAACCAAACTCAATATCAGAGTTCTACATGGCATGTAGATTCTAAATTAAAACGAATTTCTGATCTAGCTTGCGTAGAAAAAAGTTCTTTCTCGTTAATTTTGTACGAAAAAAGCGAATTTAATTTTTTCACAAACCTTTTTTTTCAAAATGTTAGGAAGTTGTTCGAATCAAACGAGACTCATAGCTAGAGTTCCTCATGGCACGTAGATTCTAAATCAAAATGACTTTCCGATCTAGCTTGCGTAGAAAAAAGTTTTGTTCTCTCGTTGTTTTCGTACAAAATTAGCGAATTCACTTTCTCATATATAGCTTTTTTCGAAATGTTAGGCAGTTGTCCAAATCAAACGAAACTCATAGTTCAAGGTTCCTCATGGTATGTAAACTCTAAATCAAAAAAACTTCCGATCTAGCTTGCGTAGAAAAAAAGTTCGTTCTCGTTGTTCTTGTACGAAATAAGCGAAATTACTTTAGCTATGGAATAACTCGTTGTAGAGTGAACCGATTGCGATGAAACTTTTTTTTGAGACCCAACTTGAGCTAAGCTTTGTTTTGATATAGGTCTCGTTGCGTTTCGATCAGCCGTTTTCGAGAAATTGGCCACGACAGGTGCCCCATTTTTGACCCGATGAAGCAGGGTACCTGTATATACAGAGCGGTGCCAAATCACCTATAATGCGATTTAAAGCTGGTTTATTGGTTTGTTATCTTCCTTATATTATGGCAAAGCTTTCTAGCTAATATTTGTAATTTGATTGACACATTAACATGTCAAATTGTAGCTCCGGACATGATGTTTCTGGTACGGAACCTTGTTACGGTACCTTGTTTTTGCAATAGCTCGTTGTAGAGTGAACCGATTTGGATTCTGTTTGAATATTCTATTAGGTCACTATCTGACGTTTCTCACTATATATATCAACTATAGTATTTTCTGAGGTTTCAGTGCAAAATTAATCGGTGCAGGTACCGGCATTTTTGACTATATCAGCCATATAACAAGGGCGTTTATGAACATGGGCTGAGAGGCAACTGAATGCCCATTTATATTTATAAATGCGCATCTATAAATGGCATAACATATCAATGCCCATCTATAAATGCCATGCCCATCTATAAAGGCCATGCATAAATGCCCCTATAAAGGGCATTTATATGCCCATCTATAAATGCCATGCCCATCTATAAATGCCATGCCATATGGTTTAGTATTAGTAGTATTAGTAGTAGTATATACAAGTAATAGTAGTGCTTTTAGTAGTATTAGTAGTAATTCTATTATACTAAGGTGAGGGCGTTTCTCCCTATGAGGAGGACACACCCCCTGCCCCGTTGAGACGCCGAGGCAACCCCCCCGCTCTGGGTTTTTTGTGCACCTCATGTTAGGGAGGTATGGTCGCTCCGAGAAAAACGCTCCGCTTGCTTTTCAGTTGAATAATGTTCCAAGATCCACTTCCTGATCCCCTTTCCTTTGACCCTCAGTGCCATTTCTGGCATGCGGGATATCACATCCCAAAAAAGTGCACACTAATCAGGTACGCCCTCAAGTTTTGTTATTGTCTGTCTTCATTTTGATTCATAATTATCTGGTCCATCGTCATCGAGTCATAGCGCAGAGGAAACCCTAGATTTCCTCGATAGCGAAAGACTCCTTCAAATATAGCTTTTTTCGGGTCTATTCTATCTATTCTATCGAATTTTATTTTTCAATTATAGCTTATTTGAAAAGTCAAGGAGTTGTTCAAATCCAACCAAAATTGGTGTGCGAGTCCCACCATGTATATAGAACTCAAAAGTGAAAACCGTTTAGCGTAGCTTACCAACGAAAAAATAAAAATTTCGTTGGTTAATAATTTCAAATAAGCAAACTATATTTTTCAAATTTAGCTTTCTTGAAAACGTCAAGGAGTTGTTCAAATCCAACTAAAATTGGTGTGCAGGTCCCACCATGTATATAGAACTCAAAAGTGAAAACCGTTTAGCTGTAACTTGCCTAGAAAAATCAAAATTTCGTTGGTTAATAGTTGAAATAAGCGAACTATATTTTTCAAATCCCACCAAAAATGGTGTGCCAGTCCCACCATGTATGTAGATTTCAAAAATTAAAACCTATTAGCTGTAGCTTGCCTAGAAAAAAATCAGTATTTCGTAGGTCAAAATAAATAATCAAAATAAACGAAATAAACGGAATAAACATTCTCAAATATAGCTAATTTCAAATCGTCAAGGAGTTGTTGAAATCCAACCAAACTCAATATCAGAGTTCTACATGGCATGTAGATTCTAAATTAAAACGAGTTTCTGATCTAGCTTGCGTAGAGAGAAGTTCTCTCTCTCTCGTTAATTTTGTACGAAAAAAGCGCATTTACTTTTTTCACAAAGATATTTTTTCAAAATGTTAGGAAGTTGTCCAAATCAAACGAAACTCATATTTAAGGTTCCTCATGGTATGTAGACTCTAAATAAAAAAAAAATTCCGATCTAGCTTGCGTAGAAAAAAAGTTCGTTCTCGTTGTTTTCGTACAAAATAAGCGAATTTACGTTAGATATGGAATAACTCGTTGTAGAGTGAACCGATTGCGATGAAACTTTTTTAGACCCAACTTCAGCTAAGCTTTGTTTTCATATAGGTCTCCTTGCGTTTCGATCAGCCGTTTTCGAGAAATTGGCCACGACAGGTGCCCCATTTTTGACCCGATGAAGCAGGGTACCTGTACATGCAGAGCGGTGCCAAATCACCTATAATGCAATTTAAAGCTGGTTTATTGGTTTGTTAACTTCCTTATATTATGGCAAAGCCTTGTAGCTAATATTTGTAATTTGTTTGACACATTAACATGTCAAATTTCAGCTCTGGACATGATGTTTCTGGTACGGTACCTTGGTACTGTACCTTGTTTTTGCAATAGCTTGATGTAGAGTGAACCGATTTGGATTCTTGTTTGAATGTTCTATTAGGTTACTATCTGACGTTTCTCACTATATATATCACCTATAGTATTTTCTGAGATCTCAGTGCAAAATTCATCGGTGCAGGTACCGTCATTTTTGTCTATATCAGCCATGAAACATGGGCGTTTATGAACATGGGCCCAGAGGCAACTGAATGCCTATCTATATTTATAAATGCGCATCTATAAATGGCATACTATATCAATGCCCATCTATAAATGCCATGCCCATCTATAAATGCCATGTATAAATGCCCATATAAATGGCTTTTATGTGCCCATCTATAAATGCCATGCCCATCTATAAATGCCATGCCATATGGTTTAGTAGTGGTAGTATTAGTAGTAGTATATACAAGTAGTAGTAGTGCTTTTAGTAGTATTAGTAGTAGTAGTAATTCTATTATACTAAGGTCAGGGCGTTTCGCCCCATGAGGAGCACACCCCCACTGCCCCGTTGAGACGCCCCGAAGCACTCCCCCGCTCTGGGTTTTTTTCGGCACCTCATGTTAGGGAGCTATGGTCGCTCCGAGAAAAACGCTCCGCTTGCTTTTCAGTTGAATAGTTTTCCAAGATCCACTTCCTGATCCCCTTTCCTTTGACCCTCAGTGCCATTTCTGGCATGCGGGGTATCACATACATATCTATTCTATCTATTCTAGGGAATTATATTTTTCAATTATAGCTTATTTGAAAAGGTCGAGGAGTTGTTCAAATCCAACCAAAATTGGTGTGCGAGTCCCAACATGTATATAGAACTCAAAAGTGAAAACCATTTAGCGTAGCTTACCTACAAAAAAAAATCAAAATTTCGTTGTTTAATAGTTTCAAATAAGCAAACTATATTTTTCAAATTTAGCTTTTTTGAAAACGTCAAGGAGTTGTTCAAATCTAACTAAAATTGGTGTGCGAGTCCCACCATGTATATAGAACTCAAAAGTGAAAACCATTTAGCTGTAGCTTGCCCAGAAACAATCAAAATTTCGTTGGTTAATAGTTGCAAACAAGTGAACTTTATTTTTCAAATCTAACTTTTTTGAAAACGTCAAGGAGTTATTCACATCCCACTCGAATTGGTGTGCGAGTCCCACCATGTATGTAGACTTCAAAAATGAAAACCTATTAGCTGTAGCTGGCCTAGAAAAAAATCAGTATTTCGTTGGTCAAAATAAATAATCAAAATAAACTAAATAAACGGAATAAACATTTTCTCAAATAAAGCTAATTTAAAATTGTCAAGGAGTTGTTGAAATCCAACCAAACTCAATATCAGAGTTCTACATGGCATATAGATTCTAAATTAAAACGAATTTCTGATCTAGCTTGCGTATAAAAAATTTCTTTCTCACGTTGTTTCCGTACGAAAAAAGCGAATTTACTTTTTTCACATATAGCTTTTTTTTCAAAATGTTAGGAAGTTGTTCAAATCAAAAGAGACTCATAGCTAGAGGTCCTCATGGCATGTAAATTCTAAATCAAAAAGACTTTCCGATCTAGCTTGCGTAAAAAAAACTTTGTTCTCGTTGTTTTCGTACGAAATAAGCGAAATTCCTTTTTCATATATAGCTTTTTTCGAAATGTTAGGAAGTTGTCCAAAACAAACGAAACTCATAGTTAAGGTTCCTCATGGTATGTAGACTCTAAATCAAAAAAACTTCCGATCTAGCTTGCGTAGAAAAAAAGTTCGTTCTCTCGTTGTTTCCGTACGAAGTAAGCGAATTAGCTTTTTTCACATATAGCTTTTTTTCAAAATCTCAAGGAGTTGTTCAAATCAAACGAAACTCAAAGTTAGAGTTCCCCATTGCATGTAGATTCTAAATCAAAACAAATTTCAGGTCTACCTGGCGTAGAAAAAAAGTTTGTTCTCTCGTTGTTTCCGTACCAAATAAACGAATTTACTTTTCATATATAGCTTTTTTCGAAATGTTAGGAAGTTGTCCAAATCAAACGAAACGCATGGACAGAGCTCCTCAGGATTTGTATATTCTAAATCATAAAGAATTTCCGATCCAGCTTGCGTAGAAAAAAGTTCGTTCTCTCAATGTTTTCGTACGAAATAAGCGAATTTACTTTATTCACATATATCTTCTTTTCAAAATGTTAGGAAGTTGTCCAAATCAAACGAAACTCAAAGTTAGAGTTCATCATGGTATGTAGATTCTAAATCAAAAAGAATTTCCGATCTAGCTTGCGTAGAAAAAAAGTTCGTTCTCTCGTTGTTTCCGTACGAAGTAAGCGAATTAGCTTTTTTCACATATATTTTTTTTTCAAAACGTCAAGGATTTGTTGATTTCCAACCAAAATTTGTGACCGAGTTCCACCATGTATGTAAATTTCAAAAGTGAAAACCGTTGGCTTGTAGCATGCCTGGAAAAAAATCAGGTTTTCATTGGTTAATAGTTGCAAATAAGCGAATTACATATTTCAAATCTAGCTTTTTTGAAAAAGTCAAGGAGTTGTTCAAGTCCAACTAAAAATGGTGTGCGAGTCGCACTATGTATATAGAATTCAAAAAAACCGTTTAGCTGTAGCTTGCCTCGAAAAAACTCAGAATTTCGATGGATAATAGTTGCAAATCAGCAAATTATATTTTTCAAATCTAACTTTTTTGAAAACGTCAAGGAGTTGTCCAAATCAAACGAAACTCATGGACAGAGCTCCTCGGGATATGTAAATTCTAAATCATAAAGAATTTCCGATCTAGCTTGCGTAGAAAAGAAGTTCGTTCTCTCAATGTTTTCGTACGAAATAAGCGAATTTACTTTATTCACATATATCTTTTTTTCAAAATGTTAGGAAGTTGTCCAAATCAAACGAAACTCATAGCTGGAGTTCCTCATAGCATGTAGATTCTAAAACAAAAAAGACTTTCCGATCTAGCTTGCGTAGAAAAAACTTTGTTCTCGTTGTTTTCGTACGAAATAGGCGAATTTACTTTTTCATATATAGCTTTTTTCGAAATGTTAGGAAGTTGTCCAAATCAAACGAAACTCATAGTTAAGGTTCCTCATGGTATGTAGACTCTAAATCAAAAAAACTTCCGATCTACCTTGCGTAGAAAAAAAGTTCGTTCTCTCGTTGTTTCCGTACGAAGTAAGCGAATTAGCTTTTATCACATATAGCTTTTTTCAAAACGTCAAGGAGTTGTTCAAATCAAACGAAAATCAAAGTTAGAGTTCCACATGGCATGTAGATTCTAAATCAAAACAAATTTCAGGTCTACCTGGCGTAGAAAAAAAGTTTGTTCTCTCGTTGTTTCCGTACCAAATAAACGAATTTACTTTTCATATATAGCTTTTTTCGAAATGTTAGGAAGTTGTCTAAATCAAACGAAACGCATGGACAGAGCTCCTCAGGATTTGTATATTCTAAATCATAAAGAATTTCCGATCCAGCTTGCGTAGAAAAAAGTTCGTTCTCTCAATGTTTTCGTACGAAATAAGCGAATTTACTTTATTCACATATATCTTTTTTTCAAAATGTTAGGAAGTTGTCCAAATCAAACGAAACTCAAAGTTAGAGTTCATCATGGTATGTAGATTCTAAATCAAAAAGAATTTCCGATCTAGCTTGCGTAGAAAAAAAGTTCGTTCTCTCGTTGTTTCCGTACGAAGTAAGCGAATTAGCTTTTTTCACATATATTTTTTTTTCAAAACGTCAAGGATTTGTTCATTTCCAACCAAAATTTGTGACCGAGTTCCACCATGTATGTAAATTTCAAAAGTGAAAACCGTTGGCTTGTAGCTTGCCTGGAAAAAAATCAGGTTTTCATTGGTGAATAGTTGCAAATAAGCGAATTACATATTTCAAATCTAGCTTTTTTGAAAAAGTCAAGGAGTTGTTCAAGTCCAACTAAAAATGGTGTGCGAGTCGCACTATGTATATAGAATTCAAAAAAACCGTTTAGCTGTAGCTTGCCTCGAAAAAACTCAGAATTTCGATGGATAATAGTTGCAAATCAGCAAATTATATTTTTCAAATCTAACTTTTTTGAAAACGTCAAGGAGTTGTCCAAATCAAACGAAACTCATGGACAGAGCTCCTCGGGATATGTAAATTCTAAATCATAAAGAATTTCCGATCTAGCTTGCGTAGAAAAGAAGTTCGTTCTCTCAATGTTTTCGTACGAAATAAGCGAATTTACTTTTTTCACAAAGCTTTTTTTTCAAAATGTTAGGAAGTTGTTCAAATCAAATGAAACTCATAGCTAGAGTTCCTCATGGCATGTAGATTCTAAATCAAAAAGACTTTCCGATCTAGCTTGCGTAGAAAAAACTTTGTTCTCGTTGTTTTCGTACGAAATAAGCGAATTTACTTTTTCATATATAGCTTTTTTCGAAATGTTAGGAAGTTGTCCAAATCAAACGAAACTCATAGTTAAGGTTCCTCATGGTATGTAGACTCTAAATCAAAAAAACTTCCGATCTAGCTTGCGTAGAAAAAAAGTTCGTTCTCTCGTTGTTTCCGTACGAAGTAAGCGAATTAGCTTTTTTCACATATAGCTTTTTTTCAAAATCTCAAGGAGTTGTTCAAATCAAACGAAACTCAAAGTTAGAGTTCCCCATTGCATGTAGATTCTAAATCAAAACAAATTTCTCATCTACCTGGCGTAGAAAAAAGTTTGTTCTCTCGTTGTTTCCGTACGAAATAAGCGAATTTACTTTTTTCATATATAGCTTTTTTTCGAAATGTTAGGAAGTTGTCCAAATCAAACGAAACTCATGGACAGAGCTCCTCAGGATATGTATATTCTAAATCATAAAGAATTTCCGATCTAGCTTGCGTAGAAAAAAAGTTCGTTCTCTCAATGTTTTCGTACGAAATAAGCGAACTTACTTTATTCACATATATCTTTTTTCAAAATGTTAGGAAGTTGTCCAAATCAAACGAAACTCATAGTTAGAGTTCATCATGGTATGTAGATTCTAAATCAAAAAGAATTTCCGATCTAGCTTGCGTAGAAAAAAGTTCGTTCTGATTGTTTCCGTACAAAGTAAGCGAATTAGCTTTTTTCACATATAGCTTTTTTTCAAAACGTCAAGGAGTTGTTCAAATCAAACTCAACTCAAAGTTAGAATTCCCCATGGCATGTAGATTCCAAAGCAAAACAAATTTCTGATCTACCTGGCGTAGAAAAAAAGTTCGTTCTCTCGTTTCCGTACGAAAAAAGCGAATTTACTTTTTTCACGTAGCTTTTTTTACATATAACTTTTTTTCAAAACGTCAAGGATTTGTTCATTTCCAACCAAAATTTGTGACCGAGTTCCACCATGTATGTAAATTTCAAAAGTGAAAACCGTTGACTTGTAGCTTGCCTAGAAAAAAAATCAGATTTTCATTGGTTAATAGTTGCAAAGAAGCGAATTATATTTTTCAAATCTAGCTTTTTTGAAAAAGTCAAGGAGTTGTTCAAATCCAACTAAAAATGGTGTGAGAGTCCCACTATGTATATAGAATTCAAAAAAAACCGTTTAGCTGCAGCTTGCCTAGAAAAAACTCAGAATTTCGTTAGATAATAGTTGCAAATCAGCAAATTATATTTTTCAAATCTAACTTTTTTGAAAACGTCAAGGAGTTGTCCAAATCAAACGAAACTCATGGACAGAGCTCCTCAGGATATGTAAATTCTAAATCATAAAGAATTTCCGATCTAGCTTGCGTAGGAAAAAAGTTCGTTCTCTCAATGTTTTCGTACGAAATAAGCGTATTTACTTTTTTCACAAAGCCTTTTTCAAAATGTTAGGAAGTTGTTCAAATCAAACAAGACTCATAGCTAGAGTTCCTCATGGCATGTAGATTCTAAATCAAAAAGACTTTCCGATCTAGCTTGCGTAGAAAAAACTTTGTTCTCGTTGTTTTCGTACAAAATAGGCGAATTTACTTTTTCATATATAGCTTTTTTCGAAATGTTAGGAAGTTGTCCAAATCAAACGAAACTAATAGTTAAGGTTCCTCTTGGTATGTAGACTCTAAATCAAAAAAACTTCCGATCTAACTTGCGTAGAAAAAAAGTTCGTTCTCTCGTTGTTTCCGTACGAAGTAAGCGAATTAGCTTTTATCACATATAGCTTTTTTCAAAACGTCAAGGAGTTGTTCAAATCAAACGAAATTCAAAGTTAAGAGTTCCCCATGGCACGTAGATTCTAAATCAAAACAAATTTCTGATCTACCTGGCGTAGAAAAAAGTTTGTTCTCTCGTTGTTTCCGTACGAAATAAGCGAATTTACTTTTTGCATATATAGCTTTTTTCGAAATGTTAGGAAGTTGTACAAATCAAACGAAACTCATGGACAGAGCTCCTCAGGATATGTAAATTCTAAATCATAAAGAATTTCTGATGTAGCTTGCGTAGAAAAAAAGTTCGCTCTCTCAATGTTTTCGTACGAAATAAGCGAATTTACTTTATTCACATATAGCTTTTTTTCAAAATGTTAGGAAGTTGTCCAAATCAATCGAAACTCATAGTTAGAGTTCCTCTTCCTCATGGTATGTAGATTCTAAATCAAAAAGAATTTCCGATCTAGCTTGCGTAGAAAAAAAGTTCGTTCTCTCGTTGTTTCCGTACGAAGTAAGCGAATTAGCTTTTTTCACATATAGCTTTTTTTCAAAACGTCAAGGAGTTGTTGAAATCAAACAAAACTCAAAGTTAGAATTCCCCATGGCATGTAGATTCCAAAACAAAACAAATTTCTGATCTACCTGGCGTAGAAAAAAAGTTCGTTCTCTCGTTTCCGTACGAAAAAAGCGAATTTACTTTTTTCACGTAGCTTTTTTCACTTATAACTTTTTTTCAAAACGTCAAGGATTTGTTCATTTCCAACCAAAATTTGTGACCGAGTTCCACCATGTATGTAGAATTCAAAAGTGAAAACCGTTGACTTGTAGCTTGCCTAGAAAAAAATCAGATTTTCATTGGTTAATAGTTGCAAATAAGCGAATTATATTTTTCAAATCTGGCTTTTTTTTGAAAAAGTCAAGGAGTTGTTCAAATCCAACTAAAAATGGTGTGCGAGTCCCATTATGTATATAAAATTCAAAAAAAACCGTTTAGCTCTAGCTTGCCTAGAAAAAACTCAGAATTTCGTTGTATAATAGTTGCAAATCAGGAAATTATATTTTTCAAATCTAACTTTTTTGAAAACGTCAAGGAGTTGTCCAAATCAAACGAAACTCATGGACAGAGCTCCTCAGGATATGTAAATTCTAAATCATAAAGAATTTCCGATCTAGCTTGCGTAGAAAAAAAGTTCGTTCTCTCAATGTTTTCGTACGAAATAAGCGAATGTACTTTATTCACATATAGCTTTTTTTCAAAATGTTAGGAAGTTGTCCAAATCAAACGAAACTCATAGTTAGGGTTCCTCTTCCTCATGGTATGTAGATTCTAAATCAAAAAGAATTTCCGATCTAGCTTGCGTAGGAAAAAAGTTCGTTCTCTGAATGTTTTCGTACGAAATAAGCGCATTTACTTTTTTCACAAAGCTTTTTTCAAAATGTTAGGAAGTTGTTCAAATCAAACAAGACTCATAGCTAGAGTTCCTCATGGCATGTAGATTCTAAATCAAAAAGACTTTCCGATCTAGCTTGCGTAGAAAAAACTTTGTTCTCGTTGTTTTCGTACGAAATAGGCGAATTTACTTTTTCATATATAGCTTTTTTCGAAATGTTAGGAAGTTGTCCAAATCAAACGAAACTCATAGTTAAGGTTCCTCATGGTATGTAGACTCTAAATCAAAAAAACTTCCGATCTACCTTGCGTAGAAAAAAAGTTCGTTCTCTCGTTGTTTCCGTACGAAGTAAGCGAATTAGCTTTTATCACATATAGCTTTTTTCAAAACGTCAAGGAGTTGTTCAAATCAAACGAAAATCAAAGTTAGAGTTCCACATGGCACGTAGATTCTAAATCAAAACAAATTTCTGATCTACCTGGCGTAGAAAAAAAGTTTGTTCTCTCGTTGTTTCCGTACGAAATAAGCGAATTTACTTTTTTCATATATAGCTTTTTTCGAAATGTTAGGAAGTTGTACAAATCAAACGAAATTCATGGACAGAGCTCCTCAGGATATGTAAATTCTAAATCATAAAGAATTTCCGATCTAGCTTGCGTAGAAAAAAAGTTCGTTCTCAATGTTTTCGTACGAAATAAGCGAATGTACTTTATTCACATATAGCTTTTTTTCAAAATGTTAGGAAGTTGTCCAAATCAAACGAAACTCATAGTTAGAGTTCCTCTTCCTCATGGTATGTAGATTCTAAATCAAAAAGAATTTCCGATCTAGCTTGCGTAGAAAAAAAGTTCGTTCTCTCGTTGTTTCCGTACGAAGTAAGCGAATTAGCTTTTTTCACATATAGCTTTTTTTCAAAACGTCAAGGAGTTGTTCAAATCAAACGAAACTCAAAGTTAGAATTCCCCATGGCATGTAGATTCCAAAACAAAACAAATTTCTGATCTACCTGGCGTAGAAAAAAAGTTCGTTCTCTCGCTTCCGTACGAAAAAAGCGAATTTATTTTTTCACGTAGCTTTTTTCACATATAACTTTTTTTCAAAACGTCAAGGATTCGTTCATTTCCAACCAAAATTTGTGACCGAGTTCCACCATGTATGTAAATTTCAAAAGTGAAAACCGTTGACTTGTAGCTTGCCTAGAAAAAAAATCAGATTTTCATTGGTTAATAGTTGCAAATAAGCGAATTATATTTTTCAAATCTGGCTTTTTTTGAAAAAGTCAACGAGTTGTTCAAATCCAACTAAAAATGGTGTGCGAGTCCCACTATGTATATAGAATTCAAAAAAACCGTTTAGCTCTAGCTTGCCTAGAAAAAACTCAGAATTTCGTTGGATAATAGTTGCAAATCAGCAAATTATATTTTTCAAATCTAACTTTTTTGAAAACGTCAAGGAGTTGTTCAAATCCCACCAAAATTGGTGTGCCAGTCCCAACATGTATGTAGATATCAAAAGTGAAAACCGTTTAACTGAAGTTTGCCTAGAAAAAATCAAAATTTCGTTGGTAAATAGTCGCAAATAAGCTAACTAAATTTTTCAAATCTATCTTCGTTGAAAACGTCAAGGAGTGGTTCAAATCCAACCAAAAATGGTGTGCGAGCCTCACTAAGTATAAAGAACTCAAAAGTGAAAAACGTTTAGCTGTAGCTTGCCTAGAAAAAAACCAAAATTTCGTTGGTTAATAGTTGCAAATAAGCGAACTAAATTTTTCAAAGCTAGCTTTTTTGAAAACGTCAAGGAGTTGTTCAAATGCAACCAATAATAGTGTGCGAGTCTCACTCACTATGTATATAGAACTCAAAAATAAAAAACCAAATAGCTGTAGCTTGCCTAGAAAAAAAAAACAAAATTTCGTTGGTTAATAGTTGCAAATAAGCGAACTATATTTTTCAAATCTAGCTTTTTTGAAAACGTCAAGGAGTTGTTCATATCCAACCAAAAAAGGTGTGCGAGTCTCACTATGTAAATAGAACTCAAAAGCGAAAACCGTTTAGCTGTAGCTTGCCTAGGAAAAAATCAGAATTTCGTTGGTTAAAAATCAAAATAAACGAAATAAACGGAATAAACGTTTTCTCAAATATAGCTAATATCAAATCGTCAAGGAGTAGTTGAAATCCAACCAAACTCAATATCAGAGTTCTAAATGGCAAATAGATTCTAAATTAAAACGAATTTCTGATCTAGCTTGCGTAGAAAAAATTTTTTCTCACGTTGTTTCCGTACGAAAAAAGCGAATTTACTTTTTTCACAAATAGCTTTTTTTTTCAAAATGTTAGGAAGTTGTTCAAATCAAACAAGACTCATAGCTGGAGTTCCTCATGGCATGTAGATTCTAAATCAAAAAGACTTTCCGATCTAGCTTGCGTAGAAAAAACTTTGTTCCCGTTGTTTTCGTACGAAATAGGCGAATTTACTTTTTCATATATAGCTTTTTTCGAAATGTTAGGAAGTTGTCCAAATCAAACGAAACTCATAGTTAAGGTTCCTCATGGTATGTAGACTCTAAATCAAAAAAACTTCCGATCTACCTTGCGTAGAAAAAAAGTTCGTTCTCTCGTTGTTTCCGTACGAAAAAAGCGAATTTACTTTTTTCACGTAGCTTATAACTTCTTTCAAAACGTCAAGGCTTTGTTCATTTCCAACCAAAATTTGTGACCGAGTTCCACCATGTATGTAAATTTCAAAAGAGAAAACCGTTGACTTGTAGCTTGCCTAGAAAAAAAATCAGATTTTCATTGGTTAATAGTTGCAAATAAGCGAATTATATTTTTCAAATCTAGCTTTTTTGAAAACGTCAGGGAGTTGTTCATATCCAACCAAAAAAGGTGTGCGAGTCTCAATATGTATATAGAACTCAAAAACGAAAACCGTTTAGCTGTAGCTTGCCTAGGAAAAAATCAGAATTTCGTTGGTTAAAAATCAAAATAAACGAAATAAACGGAATAAACGTTTTCTCAAATATAGCTAATATCAAATCGTCAAGGAGTAATTGAAATCCAACCAAACTCAATATCAGAGTTCTAAATGGCATATAGACTCTAAATTAAAACGAATTTCTGATCTAGCTTGCGTAGAAAAAATTTTTTCTCACGTTGTTTCCGTACGAAAAAAGCGAATTTACTTTTTTCACAAATAGCTTTTTTTTCAAAATGTTAGGAAGTTGTTCAAATCAAACAAGACTCATAGCTGGAGTTCCTCATGGCATGTAGATTCTAAATCAAAAAGACTTTCCGATCTAGCTTGCGTAGAAAAAACTTTGTTCCCGTTGTTTTCGTACGAAATAGGCGAATTTACTTTTTCATATATAGCTTTTTTCGAAATGTTAGGAAGTTGTCCAAATCAAACGAAACTCATAGTTAAGGTTCCTCATGGTATGTAGACTCTAAATCAAAAAAACTTCCGATCTACCTTGCGTAGAAAAAAAGTTCGTTCTCTCGTTGTTTCCGTACGAAAAAAGCGAATTTACTTTTTTCACGTAGCTTATAACTTCTTTCAAAACGTCAAGGCTTTGTTCATTTCCAACCAAAATTTGTGACCGAGTTCCACCATGTATGTAAATTTCAAAAGAGAAAACCGTTGACTTGTAGCTTGCCTAGAAAAAAAATCAGATTTTCATTGGTTAATAGTTGCAAATAAGCGAATTATATTTTTCAAATCTGGCTTTTTTTTTGAAAAAGTCAAGGAGTTGTTCAAATCCAACTAACAATGGTGTGCGAGTCCCACTATGTATATAGAATTCAAAAAAACCGTATAGCTCTAGCTTGCCTAGAAAAAACTCAGAATTTCGTTGGATAATAGTTGCAAATCAGCAAATTAAATTTTTCAAATCTAACTTTTTTGAAAACGTCAAGGAGTTGTTCAAATCCCACCAAAATTGGTGTGCCAGTCCCAACCTGTATGTAGATATCAAAAGTGAAAATCGTTTAACTGTAGTTTGCCTAGAAAAAATCAAAATTTCGTTGGTAAATAGTCGCAAATAAGCTAACTTAATTTTTCAAACCTATCTTCGTTGAAAACGTCAAGGAGTGGTTCAAATCCAACCAAAAATGGTGTGCGAGCCTCACTAAGTATATAGAACTCAAAAGTGAAAAACGTTTAGCTGTAGCTTGCCGAGAAAAAAAAACCAAAATTTCGTTGGTTAATAGTTGCAAATAAGCGAACTAAATTTTTCAAAGCTAGCTTTTTTGAAAACATCAAGGAGTTGTTCAAATGCAACCAAAAATAGTGTGCGAGTCTCACTCGCTATGTATATAGAACTCAAAAATAAAAAACCGTTTAGCTGTAGCTTGCCTAGAAAAAAAACAAAATTTCGTTGGTTAATAGTTGCAAATAAGCGAACTATATTTTTCAAATCTAGCTTTTTTGAAAACGTCAGGGAGTTGTTCATATCCAACCAAAAAAGGTGTGCGAGTCTCAATATGTATATAGAACTCAAAAACGAAAACCGTTTAGCTGTAGTTTGCCTAGGAAAAAATCAGAATTTCGTTGGTTAAAAATCAAAATAAACGAATTAAACGGAATAAACGTTTTCTCAAATATAGCTAATATCAAATCGTCAAGGAGTAATTGAAATCCAACCAAACTCAATATCAGAGTTCTAAATGGCATATAGACTCTAAATTAAAACGAATTTCTGATCTAGCTTGCGTAGAAAAAATTTCTTTCTCACGTTGTTTCCGTACGAAAAAAGCGAATTTACTTTTTTCACATATAGCTTTTTTTTCAAAATGTTAGGAAGTTGTTCAAATCAAACGAAACTCATAGCTGGAGTTCCTCATAGCATGTAGATTCTAAAACAAAAAAGAATTTCCGATTTAGCTTGCGTAGAAAAAAAGTTCGTTCTCGTTGTTTTCGCACGAAATAAGCGAATTCACTTTTTTCATATATAGCTTTTTTCGAAATGTTAGGAAGTTGTCCAAATCAAACGAAACTCATAGTTAAGGTTCCTCATGGTATGTAGATTCTAAATCAAAAAAATTCCGATCTAGCTTGCGTAGAAAAAAAGTTTGTTCTCTCGTTGTTTCCATACGAAATTAGCGAATTACCTTTTTTCACAAATAGCTTTTTTTCAAAACGTCAAAGAGTTGTTCAAATCAAACGAAACTCAAAGTTGGAGTTCCCCATGGCATGTAGATTCTAAATCACAATAAATTTCTGATCCACCTTGCGTAGAAAAAAAGTTCATTCTCTCGTTGTTTCCGTACGAAAAAAGCGAATTTACTTTTTTCACTTAGCTTTTTTCACATATAGCTTTTTTTTCAAAACTTCAAGGAGTTGTTCAATTCCAACCAAAAGTTGTGACCGAGTTCCACCATGTATGTAAATTTCAAAAGTGAAAACCGTTTAGCTGTAGCTTGCCAAGAAAAAAACCAGATTTTTGTTGATTAATAGTAGCAAATAAGCTAATTATATTTTTCAAATCTAGCTTTTTTGAAAACGTCAAGAAGTTGTTCAAATCCAACTAAAAATGGTGTGCGAGTCTCACTAAGTATATAGAACTCAAAAGTGAAAAACGTTTAGCTGTAGCTTGCCGAGAAAAAAAAACCAAAATTTCGTTGGTTAATAGTTGCAAATAAGCGAACTAAATTTTTCAAAGCTAGCTTTTTTGAAAACATCAAGGAGTTGTTCAAATGCAACCAAAAATAGTGTGCGAGTCTCACTCGCTATGTATATAGAACTCAAAAATAAAAAACCGTTTAGCTGTAGCTTGCCTAGAAAAAAAACAAAATTTCGTTGGTTAATAGTTGCAAATAAGCGAACTATATTTTTCAAATCTAGCTTTTTTGAAAACGTCAGGGAGTTGTTCATATCCAACCAAAAAAGGTGTGCGAGTCTCAATATGTATATAGAACTCAAAAACGAAAACCGTTTAGCTGTAGCTTGCCTAGGAAAAAATCAGAATTTCGTTGGTTAAAAATCAAAATAAACGAAATAAACGGAATAAACGTTTTCTCAAATATAGCTAATATCAAATCGTCAAGGAGTAATTGAAATCCAACCAAACTCAATATCAGAGTTCTAAATGGCATATAGACTCTAAATTAAAACGAATTTCTGATCTAGCTTGCGTAGAAAAAATTTCTTTCTCACGTTGTTTCCGTACGAAAAAAGCGAATTTACTTTTTTCACATATAGCTTTTTTTTCAAAATGTTAGGAAGTTGTTCAAATCAAACGAAACTCATAGCTGGAGTTCCTCATAGCATGTAGATTCTAAAACAAAAAAGAATTTCCGATTTAGCTTGCGTAGAAAAAAAGTTCGTTCTCGTTGTTTTCGCACGAAATAAGCGAATTCACTTTTTTCATATATAGCTTTTTTCGAAATGTTAGGAAGTTGTCCAAATCAAACGAAACTCATAGTTAAGGTTCCTCATGGTATGTAGATTCTAAATCAAAAAAATTCCGATCTAGCTTGCGTAGAAAAAAAGTTTGTTCTCTCGTTGTTTCCATACGAAATTAGCGAATTACCATTTTTCACAAATAGCTTTTTTTCAAAACGTCAAAGAGTTGTTCAAATCAAACGAAACTCAAAGTTGGAGTTCCCCATGGCATGTAGATTCTAAATCACAATAAATTTCTGATCCACCTTGCGTAGAAAAAAAGTTCATTCTCTCGTTGTTTCCGTACGAAAAAAGCGAATTTACTTTTTTCACTTAGCTTTTTTCACATATAGCTTTTTTTTCAAAACTTCAAGGAGTTGTTCAATTCCAACCAAAAGTTGTGACCGAGTTCCACCATGTATGTAAATTTCAAAAGTGAAAACCGTTTAGCTGTAGCTTGCCAAGAAAAAAACCAGATTTTTGTTGATTAATAGTAGCAAATAAGCTAATTATATTTTTCAAATCTAGCTTTTTTGAAAACGTCAAGAAGTTGTTCAAATCCAACTAAAAATGGTGTGCGAGTCCCGCCATGCATGTAGATTTCACAGGTGAAAATCGTTTAACTGTAGCTTGCCTAGAAAAAATTCAGAATTCCGTTGGTTAATAATCAAAATAAGCCAAAAAAAACGGAAAACTTTTTTTTTCAAGTATACTTTTTTCTAAAGGGCAAGGAGTTGTTTAACTCCGACCAAAATCGACATGCGAATCCAACCAAGTATGTATATTTCAATAATGAAAACCATTTAGCAGTAGCTTGGCTAGAAAAAAACTAAGAATTTCGTTGGTTAATATTTGCAAATAAGCGTTTATTTTTTTTCAAATATAGCTTATTTCAAAACGTCAAGGAGTTGTTCGATTCCAACCAAAATTGGCGTGCGAGTACCAGTATGCATGTTGATTTGAAAAGTGAAAACCATTTAAAGATAGCTTGCCAAGGAAAAAATTCAGAATTTCGTTCATTAATATTTGCAAATAAGCGTTTAACTTTTTTCAAATATAGCTCATTTCAAAACGTCAATGAGTTGTTCAAATCCAACTAAAATTGGTGTGCGAGTCCCACTATGTATATAGAACTCAAAAGTGAAAACCGTTTAGCTGTTCACTTTGACAGATGTTGACTTTTGTCGCTTTAAAACGTGAGCGTTTTGTGTTTTAAGGATGGTTAGGTGACTCTGCGGAAGTCACTCCGAAATTTTGACTCCGGAAACAATGTGATGCAGTGTTTCGTTAGCTGACTTGTGCGGCTGAAAACTGCTCCGAGTTTTTTTTGGGTTGCTTTACTAGAAGAAAGAAAAAGCCATTTTGATGAATTCTACCACACGGTTGTTATCGCCACCGAGAAGTTATCAAAGGCTTAGTAACAGTGGCGATAAAAAGATATGCTCAAAATGGTCACTTTCCGGAAAACTTGAAACTTCTCTTTGTCAGTAAAAAAGTCTTCACTGAAAGTCTTCTTTTTCTCGAGATATAAGATATGTCTGTTTTTTCTTAGTTCTTAGTAGTTCATCAGATTGTACCATCTGTAATCAGTCCTTTTTGAGTCTAGATATGGCCAAATGGTCACTTTCCGGAAAACTTGAAACTTCTCTTTGTCAGTAAAAAAAATTCATCTCTGAAAGTCTTCTTTTTCTCGAGATGTAGGTGATATAAGATATGTCTGTTTTTCCTTAGTTCTTGGTAGTTCCTCAGTTTGTACCATCTGTATTCAGTCTCATTTGAGTCTAAATATGGCCAAAATGGTCACTTTCCCGAAAATTTGATACTTCTCTTTGTCAGTAAAAAAGTCTTCTCAGAAAGTCTTCTTTTTCTCCAGATGTAGATGATAACAGATATGTCTGTTTTTTCTTAGTTCTTGGTAGTTCCTCAGGTTGTATCATCTGTATTCAGTCTTATTTGAGTCTAAATATGGCCAAAATGGTCACTTTCCGGAAAACTTGAAACTTCTCTTTGCCAGTAAAAAAGTTTTCTCTGAAAGTTCTCTTTTTCTCGAGATATAAGATATGTCTGTTTTTTCTTAGTTCTTGGTAGTTCCTCAGTTTGTACCATCTGTTTTCAATCAGATTTGAGAATAAATCTGGTCAAAAGGTTACACTTCATAGAGTCGTCTCGCAAAAGCCTACAGGTCTCTTTCTCGAGATGCTTGTGAAATGAGATATTTTAGTTTTTTCTTTCTTTTTGATTTTCCATCGGTTTTAACAACTATTTATTGTGTGATTTCTTTCAAAATTCTAGCTGAATTGCCAAGTTGAGATTTGTTAAAGAGAATTTTTCTGCAGAATTTTTTTCTTTTTCTCGAGATGCTAATGAAATGTGATATTTTGGTATTTTCAAGCCGGACAAAAAATTTGTTTCAAGACAAACCTCAGCTATGATCAGAAGAAACTTGTTCATTATGACGTCCTCGTTAACGATCAGACAAAACCTCCTTCTCGATAAGCTTCGTCGATGGTCAGACATCCAGGCAAAAACTAGTTGTAATGCTGTTTTCCAAAGATTGTTTTTACCCAACGTTAGCTTTTCTTCAGGTTTTAATGGAGAAAACAGAAAATTGGTCGCAAAAGTGAGTACGCCAATACCAAAAAAGTGCGGTAAAAGAAGTAGTGCAGCAATTACAAAGAGCAAACAGAAATACAAGGAGCGACAGCTAGGTTTTCTGAAACGAGACAAAGAAATCTTGGCGTGTGATTTGGTTGCAAAAGAGCAGTCTGCGTGTTGCCAAAGCAAAACTCCTGCGCTACCAGAGTTTTGCAAAGCAAACGAATTCAGTAAATCGAGTAAATATTTTTTGCCGTAGTTTACATTTACGTCTGCTGCAGCAGAATTCTTAAATTTTATTTTTTTTTCAAAAGTCTTCTCAGAGACAATCCATACCGTATATATTTTGAAAAACAGCACATTTTTTTGTTTTTTAAACAGTTTGACCTGAGGTTATTGTTTTCAATCTTACGTTTTTATAGGTAATGCAAAATCGAGCAAAGTCACAACGATTCTTTCCAGTCGCTTACTCAGAAAAGAAGGAAAATTACGTTGGACGACTGCAGCGAAAACTTGTAACAAATTTACTTCCGCCCTTGAACAATTTTGATGCCAGCAATTTTAGAGTGAGAACCGAAAGGTGCTTGGGCTCTGGTTGTTTCGGCCTGCAGTTTCGGCTTTGGTGGCAAAATTCAGTGTGCTATCAAATGTGCCAAAACAGGAGGTCATGAAGATGAACGCCAAATTCTTAAAAGGCTTTTTGATGAGCCGTTTGATGCCAGACAAAAGTTTTTGCCGTTCCCTGACGGATACAGCGTTAAAATGAATGGTCTTGTTTGTGATAGATTTTACGGCAACCCAATAAGATAATATGCGATACAACAACTTTCAAATGATTGGCTAAAGAGGATGACAGAACTGTGTCAGGCTTTGTGCTTCATACGCTCAAGGGGTGTTTTGCAATTGTACATACATTCTGGAAATGTTATGACTTCATCGGAAATTTGGAAGATTGATTTCGGAAAGTCCACCTTAATCGAACATCCAATAACTTTCAAATTAGAGAAACAAATGAAAACAGGAACTTGTTCTGATATTTACAGCCTCGGTGTTCTTATCAACTTCATTGCCAAGAAGTGTTCGACTTCAGACGATGAGAAGACATAACTAATGGCACTCCATAGCAGCTGCACTGCACCTCGAGCTACAAGAAGTTCCTTAGCTTTGGTGATTTCCGACCTTCAAGAAACTGTAATTTGAGACTTTGTAAACTATCAATAATTCTAGATATTTCACTTGGAATGTTGAGAACAACTTAATTGGTTCACGTTTTATCTTATTTCCTATAGAACGTCACGATGCCTCTGAACTGTCTTTCGCTCATCTGAAATATCATTAAAAAATTTTCCCTGACCAAAAATGAGAGCTAACTTGGTTAATGTATTTCTGCTTCCAGATCAAAAATGAATACTAAGCAACTCGGAGTTAACACTAGATGCTCTCAACCTCGAGTAACAAAAGGTGTCCAGCTAAGTCAGCCAGAAGTAGCTGACCCGAAATTGGAAAGGAAGGCGGCCAAAAACTAAAATGGTTTTTTCATGTCCAACGATGATGAGCGACCATTCACGCCCGTATCTAGGGACTGCAATTGGCCAGGGCTGACTTTACAAGAAAAGTTAAATCTTCAAAAACGCAAAGTTTTGACTTTCAAAACATCGGATTATGGAACATTTGACGGGAATTTTGTGGCGATGGTCAAAGGAAAATATGAAACAAACAAGCAAGCCAGTGGCTGACAAAAGAAGAAAGAATCAAGAATAGCCCTTCACGAGATGAGTAATTTGCCGTAAGTGCCATAAACGCATTTTTTCCTGAAATAGAATAAGTCTAAATTTTCAACAGTTCAAATTATTGAGTATGCACGTTTTCTTTAGAATAAACGAAAACTGTTCTCTGATATTTGACGACCAGGAGAACCCACCAATAGCAGAGGAAGGCAACATTGAAAACAATGCATCGCACATCAGACCATTGGCTCTCTTGGATTCGGAAACTCGGCCTGTAGTTGCACTTGGAGAGAGTAACCACAGGACGCCAAATAACTTACGTTGATCGTCAAAGGAATCCGTGAGTTCATAAATATTAACGTCTTTGCGGTTTTTGCCCAAAACAGATATATATTAGGTCATTGTTTCGACAAATAATATAGAGAGAAAATCACTCTGTGTTAATTCGTTCTAAACCTAGCTAAGGAACCTTCGGGTGATTAATCGCATAAAAAGCCTGTGGATTTTCTGTTTTGGAACTGTTTTGGAACAATTGTTTAGGAACTGGCTCATAATTGCTGTCAAAACAAAGAACTTTTGAAGTTCTTTGACGAAAAGTTTTAAAAATCTAACCGAACTTCATGAGTCGAATACGAGGAAGCTGTTGAAAGAGAACAGCAAACTTGGGAAAAAATGCTGGAGATGGTTAAGGAGAAAGGAGATGTTCCAAAAAAGAAACAGAGAGAAGAATTTGAGCTGGCAAACGTCCAAGAACTGGAGCCATTGATGCACGGGGAGACTAGCCTGATGACACTGTACGCTGGTGATGGTCCGTCACCGTTCGGAAGATTGTTGGCCGCAGAGTTGTTCGGAAGTGACTCGATGTGTGAGTTGATTTCACAGCGACTGGGGCGCAACAAAAACCAAGTGAAATCTCGAGTCAAAAGAGGAGCTTTTAAGGAGTTAGTTGTCTCAATGTTTTGAAAATTTTTGTCCGGCATTTTTTATAATTTCAAAGTTCCATGCCGATCAATAATGTTTTCTTAGACCGTTGTTTTTTTAGATTGTGTCACTCGAATGTTTCCAAATAAGTCCGGAGAAGCTGTGGCTCTTGCTATCAAATTTGGTCAACGAAAGTCTGGAGTGTCACCGCTCAGAAATGAAGAGACTACGCAATGAAGAGAGAGAGCAAATAATGAATAGTTTTTGTCTGTTTTGCACGTTTTGCTAACAGGTGAAAACGAATATCATGAAAACAACGATGATGCAGAACCAATTCTGTGGAAGGGGGAAAACCTGATGTCCCTATACGTAGGACCGGAACCTTCAAAACTCGGCTGAAAGTTAGCAAGGAAGACGTTCGGCGAAAAAGAGTTTTCACTGCTGAAAACACACATTATTGGACCTGTTCGTAACCGTAAGGATACAAGAAACGTAATTCCAGAGGACCAACGGAAAGTTTTCGAAAGTAAGTTTTTGATGGAAGGAAGTTTTTGATTTTTGTTCTTTTTTATTACCGTTTTACGGAAAATTGAAATCCCAAAAAAATTATCGTGGGTCTTTTTGTATCCCTCTGTTATATTATGTAGTGATTCTTAAAATTAGTTCGTTTTCCGCTGTTTAAGGGATTGTAAAGAAGAAGTATCTAAAAATGCCAGGATTTGCGTATCACGAGGCTCGTCGCGCAGATAATCAGATGGGAATTGAATTCAAGTTTCGAAAACCACAATCGAGCTCCGCAGTAACGACCGATTGATCTTGCTACGTCAATTTCAGTCATTCTCATTGCATTCCAACTTTACTTGGTGAATTGAAATTTGTATGCAATTTCCCGATACTCAATATACAGCAGGCGCTCCTCCAATGAGATTTGCGTTCAAAATTGTTGCGATTTGACTGTATTTTTCAAAATAAGTTGAGCTTTTCCGATGCTTTGTGAGTACAGTTGTTTTCAGTTTAAAAATTGATTTCATCATTCTTTGTTGATCTAACATTAAAGTAAACCAGTTTCTGAATTACAAAGTTGGTCTAAAAAATCGGTTTTGTGTCAAATAGGCTTCGCAAGTAATTGTTTTGTATGTCTTAAATATTTTGAAATCTCCAGACAAAAAAACCGACAAACTATTCCAGTAACCTTTACATAATAGCAAATATTTCTAGACAGTCATGTTGAACTCTCTTGCAATAGCTCATGCCGATGTCTGTGTTACCCGAAAATGATATCAACTACGGCTTTATCTGTCATGCCAATGGTTGAAGCGCTGAGTGATCTGGAGTACAACGAAATGCGCAGCGTGGAACCAAAACTGAAACAATATGAAAAGCTACTGACAGATTGCTACCAGTCTGCGGTCAATAACGGTTTTTCGTTTGAGCCAGATCAATATGGTGGTTTTGGTCTTTTTTATCGCGGACAACAAGATATAAAGAAAAAAAGTGGCAAGTCGACTTTTTAACGCCTGTTCTTGGTTATATTGACAAAATTCCAGAGAGCAGTGCTAAAGAGTTCAAACAAATTTCAATGTTTCGGGCAACTGAAGTGCGCAAAAAAGATCGAATAATGGTAGGAACAAAGCGATTTGCAAATCTTTCATTTCGTCCAAATTGTCGATACGTGGTTGCTGAAGTTGGTGCTCGAAAAAGCATAAAACTGTAAATAATGAAGGACATCACTACTGGAGACGAAATAACTGTCTTCTATTCGTCAAATGATTTTTTGGGTGAAGGAAAGAGATTGTCTTTGCCAACATTTCGACTTGCACCGCCAGATTAAGGCCAAAAACAGCAGTGTCTCCAACCAAATAAAAGAATTATTCTCCACAATTCTTGGAAATCGTATGTTTTCCAGCGCAGTCGGCGTTTTGCCATTTTGAAACGAAGACAGAAAAATACCGCGAACAATTGAAATGAGAAATTTTCCTGAAGCAAGCGACAGTAGTAAATCAACTGACACTAATGATTCCTGTCTTTCCACAAAGAATGTTTCCGGTTCTGAACCAATGCTGGAGGAAAGTTCTTCAAGCGCAGAAAACTTTATTTCGTCACCGCAAGAGCACTTTTGTTTGCCTGAATGTGACTTAAGTAGTATAAATACAACATTCGAAAAAGGAGATTCCTCTAATAATGGCAGCTCTTCAGAGGAGGAGAGCGATATAGAGCCAAAAAACCCCCAGGATGAGAACTTTCGGTTAAATTTTTCACTGTGTGTGAACGAAATTGTTTCTAGTTCTGGGACATCAGATGCTGAAGCGAACAAATGGATCAAACTGCTAAGGGCCGCTTGTCCCGAAAAAAGATTTCCCAGCTATAAGTCAATCAAAAGAGAAAGCGCAATCGCTTTGAAACAAGAGAACAGCTGTAAAAGACCTTGCGGAGCTGGCCTGTGTTGGACTTTTTAAATTCTCTAGACGTCAAACTTGGTGTTTTTCAGGGTACGAAGGAGGAAGTTTCAACTGAAAAACGAATAATGTTTCAAAAACAAACTTGGAAACTTATATTTCTACCAATTCTTCTAATAGCAGATCTCCCAGCTAAAGCTGCAATACTAAACATGAATCAGTTTAATGCGTAATACGGCTGCTCGCTTTGCCTAGCTAAGTGCGAATCATGTCAATCAGGACAAAAATTGTACTACCCAAACAGAATTTGGTCGATGAGAACTCCTGAAAATCAATCTGCTTTGCTGAATTTCCTTTAGGAAAGAAATTTCAACTCACTTCGAGGTGTTAAAGGACCTGCAAAAATCTGAGAAGTTATTCCTGAACTTCCTTTAACTGCCCCAATTGATTACATGCACCAAGTTCTCTTGGGAGTTGGAAGGACTCTTCTTTTTGTAATAAGGAAGAAATTGGGGCACAATGTTGCGGCAGTGAACACGCTAGTCGGTCAAATAAAGCTTCCAAACGATTTCAAGAGGAAAGCAAGGCCTCTATCAGAGCTTGACTACTTTAAAGCTAATGAGGTCAAAGTTTGGCTCCTGTATGTTTGACACATTGTTCTTCACCATCAAGTTTGTCAGGATCTTTACGATCGCTTCTATCTTTTGGGATTCATCACAAGACAAGTTTTGTGTTCAAGGATTTTTGCAACTGAAGCTGAAGCTCTCATTCAGTTTTTCTTAAAGAAAACTGAAGAAGCCCATGGCCATGAAGTTTTTTTCGGCAAATGTGCACTCTCTGAAATACGTTTCGTAGCAAGTGGAACAGTTTGGTCCCTTGTGGTGCACTTCGGCAATGATGTTTGAGTCTGCCAATTATTTGTTGAAAACAAAGTTCACGGAAACAGTTAAACATTTGCACCTTCTTGTTGAACGATATCAACGAAATAAAGAGCAGCGACGGAAGAAACCACAAGGAGATGCTTTGGAGACTTTTTGTTTAGCTCTGAGGGGTGAGCGTAGCATTCAATCGGGTAAAGAAACGATTGCACATAACAGTCCAAATTTCAAACTGCGAATTAATGGCCAGTACTTCCAAGCCGATTCAGCAAATGAGGCAAACTCTCGGGCAGTTTTCAATGTCGCGGGGGAGAATGTCATGGATATAATCAAATCTTTCGGAATCAAAAACTCAAAACTATCTGCTATTGTGGAGCCTTTTGAAATTATCGAATCCTTCAAGCCAGCCTTCTGCTGTTACTGCAAACGTCTATTCTTTCTTTAAAGTGTTTTCAAAAGCAGAATTGATCAATGTTGAAACTTCAAAAGTTCTTCAGAAACTGATAAAGATAGATAGAGAAACAATTGTTTGTTGTGCCAATACTGAAAGTTTTTGAGCATGATTAGTCTGAAGTAACCTGTATTCAACCGTAGTTGTTCTTTGTCTTCTACAAAAATTAAATTTAACTTTTCTTTCGGGTAAATTATGTCTTTGTTTGTTTGTTGACCCTGATGGGTAGAGTAGGCCCAGTAAATTAGAGTAAAGCAGCCTTATTTGGAAAGATGAGCAGTGAAATGTGTACATTAACTGAACCACAGACAACTTTTGATTGAAGTCTCTTTTCACTTACCGGTGTATGCGCAAAAAGAATTTAAACAAATCTGTAGGGAGCGTTGATGTGGATTCCACAAAATGGCAGTTTAATGCAACAGTTAAATTGATTCCGTAAAATTGATTCCGTAAAACCATAAAATGGTACTATCATTGCCATGACAAGATCAAAAGATGGTACCATCTCATGTTATGGCAACGCTGGTAGGTCAACCCGGGTAGTCATTATGCTGTTAGATGATAATGATAGAGTTTCAGAGCTATGTAATTCAACGATTCTGAATTGGCTCTCTGATTTGTAAATCAATCGACCCACTATGGGGTGAAAGCCGAAGCTTCATCGATGCTTTTAAAGCATCGGGCGGGCACGCAAATCAGGGATTCAATCACTAGACGGCCCTCGCTCAATGCTTCACTATGTTAAGTTGCAAACGAGTGTGTTTGTGTGTGTGAGTGCGTCGATTTTAACCCCCTGTCATGTAGCCTTCCCAAATCATCGCTCGATCCCCCGGTGCACCCCCCCCCCCTTACCAATAGCAAATCGTCCAACTTATGCTGTGATCAGCAAACAATCCTATTACGAGTTGATGTTGGTGGAAAGTCATTGTAATGAGAAACGTATCTCATAATACAAAGTGTTAGCGGTGTTTCGTTTCCCTTCACCTCACCGTTGTTTCCACCCCTCATCAGCCCCCCTCCACACACACATGGAAATGATCCGAGATAAGCCCATTAATCTGGGAGAGGGGTGGGGGCAAAACAGAAGTGAGTGAGCAAACAGAAGTGTATGTGAGAGTATGAGTGAGCACGGGTTGAACTAAAGTCCAGTATCAAACATTTGGGTCGCCAAAGTATAGGTAACCGATTAGGTCCATCTAGAGTCTTTTCATGGGCTGTTCGATTCGACTATGCCACTTTTTGGTCGAGCATGGTTTTTTTTCAAAAGTCGAGGTCTTAGCCCCCACATACCTTACCCTCCCCAGCACCTACCCACACCTTTGAACTCATGAATTGTGTCTGCATATTATTAATAGCCGCCGTCAACCTCTCAACGGCTATAATTAGGCGCTCTACTTTTTTTATTTCCTCTTAATCACGATTTTGGTTCACGTAAGTCACAATTATCATAAATGACTCTTTGCTTACTTCCTTCACCCACTGTTTCAACTGAATGAAATTTAGATTCTTCCACTCAATTAATGACATAAAGTAGTGAATACGGTCAATATCAGGAGAGCAAAATAAAAAAAAACAGGATAAACTGATAAAGCCCCGACGTTAAATAAGAGCGCCTTACGTTAACAAAGTCCATTAGAGCCATTGTTAGCTGACATTATCATCAAGCTTAATAAATTTCAGTTTAAAACGTGAATTAAGTATAATTTTACAATCTAACTGAAACTGCACACCAGATCAGAGCACTTTTTGATACTGAGAAAAAATCAGCCACATTCGGTCACTTTTCAGCTCTTTTGCTAGTCATACTTTTTTATGCCAAAATTTTGAGTTCATTTCCGTGATTAGACTTTGATTATAGTTGAATTACCTAACTCATTAAAATAACTTTTGCACTTGCAAAACTTGAAAACTATTTTGAACTAATAATTGAGGTCAACGGAAATCATATGCGTAATAAAGGTCCCTAATAAAAAAGACTTCTGCAGAATGATTTCTAACAAGCTTCATTGATTTATCACTGAATGTTCGTGCAGCTTTGATCCTAAAAAAGTGTTCAAACATGTGCGTTACCGATTAAACAAGTGCATTAAGTGTTAACAATTACATTAATTGCGATTCAACCGATTGGTTTTATGTCGCGAATGAAGACAAACTGTTAGCGATAGCTTGTTCACAAAGAAGTTTTTCATCAAAAGTGACATTCTTACTTCTCATTGCGGAAAGTATATAAAAGCCAGAAAAAGCGCAATGCAAAGACAAAACTTCCAAATTCTCAACAACTAGATAGATTTGTACATTGATGCTACTGAGAAGAACACCGGCCTAGCAAAAATGATTCGTTGAAAAATCCGAACTGCGTTGCCTTAATTAACTGTTGTGATGGTGGACTTACTCATGTGAATTTTAAAAGACGCCGGCTAGCGAGAAGGATTCTTTGAAGTTTATGTTTGTTTCAAGGAAAGATGTTTTAAAGCCTTCAATAGGAACGACAAGCATAGGCGTCAATTACCTCTGGGTGAAACCTTGAACGAGCACTTCGACTTCATTAGGAAGATGCGTCGCGTCAACGATCTGCCTACAATAATGCCGGCAAACAACATGAGTCAACAGAAAACGTTCCTGTTAACACAAAGTCGCCCTCTCAGCCTTCTAATTCAGATATTGAAAAACACTGTGCGGACAATAGTCTTGCTTGAACTAAAAAGAGCGAGCAATATCAAACAAGCAAAGTTTCTCAAATGCCTGTATCTATTAGGAAAAAAAGATGAGCAAAGAATTCCTTGGTAGATTCCATCATGTCAATTGCTCAAACTAATATTCATGACAATGTTTGAAGCAGAACGCCAGCGTGATGAGTCTGACCGAAAAGAGGAGGCGAGAGCTGTTCAGATTCCGTAATAAATCAAATTGCCAGGCATTTCTTTTCTCCAAATCGCCAGACATTTCTTTTTCCGAGGGCTGAAGTCGATATTGTTACTCAGCACGTTCGTAATGCTCATGTTGAGCAAGTGACACGAGAGGTGTTGTCGAATCTGGAAGTACTATTGACCGATAAATGATCCAATCGAGTATCATCGAAAAAGTTTGCGATAATTATCGGGAAGGACAGCTGAAGAGGATTACTAACGTGGATCAGGATCTTGGTTGTCAGTGGTGTCTACAAAAAAAAGTTTCCAATTGCACCACGTCGAAAGCGAAACCCGATCCAGATTACTGTCCTAAAAACTTGCCAAAAAACCAAAGAAAAGCAGCCCATTCGTTAACCACTTCAGCAAATTGAAAGAAGCGCTCATTGAAGTGCTGACAACGCAGAAAAAATCAATGATGGAAGTGATGCGACTGGTTTGCTACAGAGTGCTTAGAAACGGATATGGCATCCATATTCATTTGAAAACTGTCCATAACAATACTAACCAGCTGAATCGAAAACTCATCGCAGAAGTCTCACATGTTCAAGCTAAGCACGACGGTCTACGGAAAAGTTTATGTTTGTTTCAAGGAAAGATGTTTTAAAGCCTTCAATAGGAACGACAAGCATAGGCGTCAATTACCTGTGGGTGAAACCTTGAACGAGCACTTCGACTTCATTAGGAAGATGCGTCGCGTCAACGATCTGCCTCCGGGTATACTTCCGAAAAATTATTCTCCAACGGCTGGCCCTAATTTTAAACCCAATGATTTTGGAATCAATTTCAGCAAAGTGATTGAAAAGTGGCTTTGTGAGAAAGATGTTGATTATAAAGATTGATTATAGCGAACAACCTATGCCCCTCATAGGATGGGCGCACTCACAAAAAACGGAAAATGTTGACATGAGGCACTAAAGGGTTTGAGGATCCATCTGCCGTTGACAATGTGTTTCGACGAAGACAGGGTGGTGAGCTCTAAAACCAAAATATACTATTGCTCCGAGTTTAAAGACTTCATCAGCTTCGCGAAGATTCAACAGAACACAAATGTTGACTCAAGGTCTTGGAATCTACGAGCCTGTAAAACAATATAATTGGCTGTTTCTCAATTTTCTAGCCTTGCACAAAGCATAGGAGATATCGATCAATCAAGAACTTAAAGCCAGAGCGAAGCTTTCTAAAGAAACTAAGGGACGTCCTAATACAACCTAATGCCCTCGAGCTTTACCATTTTTTCCCGTTTCTCAAGACAATTCACGCATATTTGATCGTCAGGCGAAAAACGATCAGACGAGATATTGGTCCAAAAATCAACAGGACTACACTTATTGCTACTAGCTTTCTTTGAAATCAATTAAAAATTAGCAGTCGTCATAGGCAAGCTCTCTGCATAAATAAAGAGTTACTGATGCATCCAATGAAAATAAAGTTTACCTGTTTGCTCACAATTCTTTGGAGCATGATCTCGCTATCGTGGTGACAGATTTTCAGTGGGTGATAGTTGTTGTAAAAGCGTAAAAATGCTTTACAAAATGCATGTTGATGGTATCGGCTAATTTGTACCGCAGATCGATACATAGCATACATATTGATTAAAAAAGTAAATACAAGATACAGGCCATGGATCGAAGTAACAATTCTAGAAAATATTATAGTCACACTACTTGTCTCTGTTGTAGGCAAGGGTAACAGATAAGAGATCAAAGATCTGGTCATCATACATTTCCAGCAGCGACTTTCAGGGCATTTAGTCTGATCTGCTGTTGCTTCTGTCTTAGAGAGGCCGAATACCTCAACCCCCCTCCTCCTCCTCCACTTGAGTGATGAAGGGAACTAGGCTTACGTCGCACCCACCTAGAACACAGACATACTTGAACGCTCTCACTTTTTTGAAATCTATGGTGCGTTCTGTGAGATAAGTTTCCATCTCGATTGCTAAGTCAATAAGAGGTGAAATTAAGGGTTTCAACAGACAGATTCTTTTATATGGACATATTAGTGCCAATTAAGGAAGGCCTGGGAGAACATGAGGAGAAGGAAACGGTTCCCATTTCTTTGTGAACAATAAGAAAACTATATTTCTCTTCTCTTCATTTCACGGTCAGTAAACGTCACCCGTGTTATTCTAGATCAACACTGTTATCATCAAAATCTTTAGAGTTCATTATTAAATCATAATATTAATTCATAAGTGTTCCACGCAAAATTTTTTGGCTAAACTTTTGAATTACAACAACGCAAAAAGTAAGCGTTGCCCATTGAGCTATTACCATCATTCTTTTTAAATAGCAGCAACAAAATCTAAATTACAGTTAGCCGGAAAACGCTGCAACATTCAAAAGTTTCAAAAACTCTTAATATATTACAAAACCCAAACATACTTCATCAGCCGAACTTTACCTAAATAGCATAACTTGCAGCTTGCCAGCACATAGCTTCGTAGATCTCCAGTCTCACAAACATTTTAAAAACAGATCAAAAAAGCGAAAATTCTCTTCTTTTTGTTAATTACTGAGAAACTATATTATGATTCACAATCTTTTTAAATTATTGCTGCTTCTAATGGATTCTCTCAAATACTGTGACGTACACTTAGGTGACCTTATCTCATTGACTTTAAGTGAAGAACAGGTTATAAAGAAAGTGAGCAAGTCATTTCGGAGAGCGAGGTGAGTCACGTGTGACCAAAACCTATTCCCAGAAATGAGCAAAAAAATTGCTCAACTAAGAGCAAAAAATGACGTCACGTACGCGCTTTAGTCGAAATTGCATAAATAAATGAATGGACAAAAGGCAGATTTGAAAAGATAGTGACCCCTTAACAAAAAATATTAACGACAAAATAAAAACATAGCCGTACGCACCGTGAAACCTCAGACTCTCCAAACAAAAAAACATACCCGGCAGATTGCCGGAAAATAGCCGCCGTTGATTCCAATAAGCATGATTGGGATTGAAAGAATAGATATTGAAAAAAAAAAGATTTTTGTACAAAAACATTTTTTAAGTCCGATTTATTTTGATTTCATTTCGTAGTTGAACATAACGTACTTCTGTTTCTTAGAGAGAGGCTACAGGGGCTACTATCAATACCAATAAGCATTAGAGATAGCAACTAAGACTTATAGGAACGAGGTTCAAATAGCGGGCATCTAAAATTGGGCTTTATGGGTTTATCCCGTTTCTACTTCTGACTTCAATTTTTTATACTGACTCTGTTCATTTTAAATTGCTTTGCTGAGCAACTGATGTTCAAAATCACTCTTAGCAGAATGAGAGAAGAGAGAAACTAGCCTAGAGAAGTCAAAAAGATATCACGCAAAATGTTGAAAAAGCGGCAAAATGAGGTAAAGCGAAACATTTTTTTATTCGACGAAGTAAAAAAAATAGGAGCGCTATAATAGCCGGCTGAGAAGATGAGGGCGGCTATTAATAAACCAAATTACGTCGGAAAAAATGCTTTCGAATTACAGGCGGGGCAATTTAACACAGGGGCTGTAATCTAGATAAAGTTTTATTTTTGGGTGCAAAAAGATAAGACAAAGGTAGAGATCGAACCCGACCTCCAGAGTCCGATTCCCTCACCTCGACAGAGCCATTATTCACTCGGCTATCAGGGCCTTCTCGTCGTCTCTCTAACAATCGGATTTGTTTGAAGAACTTTATTTCGGTGAGAGAATAACAAAAATTGGCTTTCAATCGAGAAGAATTTAAAAAGGTCATTGAAGCCGTAACTCTTTTCATCTCGACAAAGTCATTCTTTGACTCAACAGAATGAACTAGATTAATCAAAAACATTAATAATTGCCGTAACGAAAAAATCAAGAATTGACATCATTGAAGCGAAATCAAAAAACAATTACGACACAAATAAGAAAACACACAAGACAAAGCAATCTAAATCAAAAGAACAACCAACAAACGTAGGACGAAAAGCTTTCAAACTACCGACGAGCAGTTGGCTTTTTCAGTAGCTAGCTAAGTTTTAGTGAGGATAGCTTCAGCTTAATAGCAGGGGCGCAAGATGAGCACGGCGGGGGTCTTTGGCTGCACGGTGCCCTTACAGCCTGAACGATGTGCAGGCGTGTGGATTAGGGGGAGAGGGTGAATGAAGTGGGCTGATGTGGGGGGGGGGGGGGGGGGTGAAGTGGTGGAGGAGGGAAGGCCCTTCAAACCATAAGTATAAGTCTCCACAACAATTTCTGTGAATCGCATATCTCGAGACTAGTTAGCTGGAGGGCTCTAAGAGCACTTAATGGCCTCTGGGAGCTACCTGTTTATCCAGTTTTCGAGGCTGGAAAGCAGATAGTTTAGACAAAAAATCGGTAAAGCAAAAAATCGCATAAATAAGAAGACCATCAGAACTATTATAATTGCTACAAACTTCGTATGAGAGCAAGTAATAAAAAATTTTCGTTCCTTGATCTCTAGAACTTGAAGATTTTGATTACTTAGAAAATTAATTAGTAACCTTTAAAAACAGTAAAAAAATGTTACACATAGTCAGCAGATTGCCGGAATAGCTGCAAAAGAATAGACCTGCGTGTCATATAATAGAGATAGAAACAGACACAGATCTAAATTGAAAAAAAAATCGACGCCGCTCAAAACACTAGGCTAAAAAACATTCAGCGACAAATTAATAAAGCTTGTTAAAATTTATTCCACAGAAGCCTCTTATTAGGGACCTTTACTGCACATATGAGTTTCTTTGACCTTAAAAAAATTCAAATTAAACTTAGGTTTTAAAGTGCACAAGTCATTTTATTGAGTGAGGTAAGTCACGTATGATCAAAAACTAATCACGCAAATAACCTAAAAACTGTCGTTCAAGCGAGTGAGAAATGAGTTCACGCGCGCAAATGCAGTTAGTGAGAGGAAGAAGTCATTAAGAAAATTTGACTTTTTCAGCTTTGCTCAGTGAACAAATGTAAAAAGAAAAAAGCGTCATACGACGAAACAAAAAAGAAACAAGAGCACCGCAATATAGCTACGCTCAGCTTACAGCTTCGCAGCTATAATAAAAACTACTTATGTCTTGCAAAGAGCATTCATTAACCTTAAACAGCCTCAATTTGAGACTGTTCCAACCAAAAAAAAAACGAAAAATTACAACATTTTGGGCTCAAAAACTCCTAAAAATGACCTTAAAACCTGAAACAACGGTCTACCCAGTAGCATCACCACAATAAGCACTTGAAGAACTACTACAGGCAGCTAAGGGCCTCCAGTGAAATTTATTCAGTAGCTAGCTACGGTTTAGTGAGGCTAGCTTTAGCTCGGGGGTGCACCGGGGAGGGGTTTTAGGGGTCAACCTCTAAGAACCGCCCTTCAAACCATAAGTATAAGTCTCAAAAACAGTTTCTGTGAATAGCATACTTGGAGACCAGTGAGCTGATGGGCTCTAGGAGCACTTAATGCTCTCTGGGCGGTACCTGTTTATCACGCTTTTGAGGACGGAAAGTCAAACGGGTCAGACGAGAAATCGGTCCAGCAAAAAAATCGCATTACAAAAAGATCAACAGGACTGATAAAATTGCTACAAACTTCGTATGAGAGCAATTAAAAATTGTTTCTTTGATTGCATGAAGATTGATTGAAGATTTTGCTTTGTTAGAAAACTTATTAGTAAACTTGAAAAACAGCCAAAACTATTTAGATGGAAAAACTGATAACCTAAAAACGTGATAAAATTAGTCAAAAAAATGGGAATTGACACAACAGATGCAATGGATAAGTGGACAAATATGGAAGACAGATACATTCCTCAAAATTGAGATGATAAAAAACAGAATTGATTTTCAGGTTAATTATCGGTTCTCGCCTTAAAATATTTTTAGAAAACAAAGCATTTAGCTAAAAAATTTCTCAGAAAACAAACTTCCAAATTCGCACCCTAAGAATCATTCAATAACATCTTAATGATAAATCGAATGAATAGAACTGGTATCAAGAAAGAGAGAGAGATAGCATGTTGAATATTCCAACATTTCAAAAAGCAAAAAACATACAACGAGCAAATATTTTGACAAATAATGAAGCCAATTACAAAATTATGGACGCACGTGTAAAAAACATCTTCATGATTTTTTAAAGTGAAAAAACAAATTAGAGCAGAAATTCAGGTCTGCTTTGGTTAACAGCTGAGAAACGTCTTTGGTTAACAAAGGAGAAACGCAATGCATCTTTTTAAAAAGGCTTATATATTTTACGAACCCAGGCGCACGTGCTGTTTTGTTACATAGTTACCTGCTATATAACAACAAATATTTTCTAACTGGGGTCGTAAAAAACATTGGGCGGGCTAAACCGAATAATCCAAAACTCCTTTCAAAGATTCCAAAAATAAAAATTATAAAAGGAGGGGATTTTGCATTAAAATGCATCATTAAGAACCAAAAACGCAGCAATATCAATAAGGAGCTTTATATATTAAAGCACTTTCATTCAGAAAAAAGCAGTGAAACTTTACAGGAAAAATAAGGAGCCAAATCAAAAGCAAAAACCTTCAGCAATAAGCATCTTTCTGTCGACAAAACCTTCAATTTGAATTTGAAAGTGATTCATCCAACAATGTTCATGAACATAAACTTTGCTCGCTCAGCAAAAATATGTTAACTGCCTAATCTGACAAACTTTCGAGCGTTTGCAGGTAGCCCAAAACACGTTGCAATAGTTCCTCCGGTAAGCAGAACATAGCTAAGAAATCCGAAAGCGATTCAAAGCGTTGGCTCAACCCGAATATAACTTTAAACAAAGCCTAAAAGACTCTTTTTTGAAAATGATAAGCCAACGTTTACTGAAACAATTGGTTAAATTTTCAGCAGGGACATTGACGGTAGAAAACAAAAACAATTCTGCAAATAATATAAATACTGGCAAAACACACAATGAAGCCAATTACGAGAAAGTGATTGACACATGTGGAAAAAAGAAAACTTCACAATTTTGAAAAGTTAAAAAATATTAGAGCAGAAATGAAGAGAAAATTAGCAAAACAACAGATTCAACAATTTCAGAAAACAATGTACTAAATTGCAAAATCATTTTGATTATATTGCATAACAAGAAAACTCCATTGAGTTTGAAACTTTTAACGATGAACGCGACTATGAAAACCATATTTAAGTTTCTGACGGAGCAGAAGAGTCGTATAGCAAAAATCAAAACATCAACGCAAATCAAAAGCGAAAATTAGACATTGGAGTGACGTTCTTAAAAAACATCTTTGGTAAACAAATGAGAAACGCAATGCATCTTTTTAAAAAGACCATCAAAATACTGCCGCCAGCATTGCATTACGAAGGGGCCAATACCATATTCATTGATGACAAAAAATTCGAGGATCTATTCTGTCTCCCCCCTCCACAGTTAGTGGGCTTATATATTTTACGAACCCAGGCGCACGTGCTATTTTGTTACACAGTTACTTGCTATATAACAACAAAAATTTTGTAACTGGGGGCGTAAAAAACATTGGGCGGCCCAAACCGAACAGATCCAAAACTCCTTTCAAAGATTCCAAAAATAAAAAGTATAAAAGGAGGTGATCTTGCATTAAAATGCATCATTAAGAACCAAAAACGCGGCAATATCAATAATGATCTTTATATTTTAAAGCACTTTCATTCAGAAAAAGGCAGTAAAACTTCAGGAAAAATAATGAGCCAAATCAAAAGAAAAAATCTTCAGCTATAAGCATCATTCTGTCCAAAAAAGCTTCAATTTGAATTTGAAAGTAAATCATCCAAAAAAGTTCATGAACAAAAACTTTGCTCACTCAGCAAAAATAAGTTAACTGCCTTATTTGACAAACTTTCGAACGTTTGCAGGTACCCCAAAACACGTTGTAATAGTTCCTCCGGTAAGCAGAACATAGCTAAGAATTCCGAAAGCAATTCGAAGCGTTGGCTCAACCCGAATATAACTGTAAACAAAGCCTAAAAGACTCTTATTTGAAAATGATAAGCCAACGTTTACTGAAACAATTGGTTAAATTTTCAGCAAGGACATTGACGGTAGAAAAGAAAAAAAATTCTGCAAATAATATAAATACCGGCAAAAAACATATTTGGTTAACAAATGAGAAACGCAATGCATCTTTTTAAAAAGGCCATCAAAATACTCCCGCCAGCATTGCATTATGAAGGGGCCGTTACCATATTCATTGATGACCAAAAACTCCAGGATGTATTCTGTTCCCCCCTCCACAGCTTAGTGGGCTTATATTTTTTACGAACCCAGGCGCACGTGCTATTTTGTTACACAGTTACCTGCTATATAACAACAAAAGTTTTGTAACTGGGGCCGTAAAAAACATTGGGCGGCCTAAACCGAACAGATCCAAAACTCCTTTCAAAGATTCCAAAATAAAAAATTATAAATGGAGCCGATTTTGCATTAAAATGCACCATTAAGAACCAAAAACGCAGCAAAATCAATAAAGAGCTTTATATTTTAAAGCACTTTAATTCAGAAAAAAGCAGTAAAACTTAAAAATTTTCAGCTATAAGCATCATTCTGTCGAAAAAAGCATCAATTTGAATTTGAAAGTAATTCATCCAAAAAGGTTCATGAACAAAGCTTTGCTCACTCAGCAAAAATATGTTAACTGCCTAATTTGACAAACTTTCGAACAATTGAAGGTAGCCCAAAACAGGTTGTAATAGTTCCTCCGGTAAGCAGAACATAGCTAAGAATTCCGAAAGCGATTCGAAGCGTTGGCTCAACCCGAATATAACTGTAAACAAAGCCTAAAAGACTCTTATTTGAAAATGATAAGCCAACGTTTACTGAAACAATTGGTTAAATTTTCAGCAAGGACATTGACGGTAGAAAACAAAAACAATTCTGCAAATAATATAAATACTGGCAAAAACAAATTTGGTTAACAAATGAGAAACGCAATGCATCTTTTTAAAAAGGCCATCAAAATACTCCCGCCAGCATTGCATTATGAAGGGGCCGTTACCATATTCATTGATGACAAAAAATTCCAGGATCTATTCTGTTCCCCCTCCACAGCGTAGTGGGCTTATATTTTTTACGAACCCAGGCGCACGTGCTATTTTCTTACACAGTTGCCTGCTATATAACAACAAAAGTTTTGTAACTGGGGCCGTAAAAAACATTGGGCGGCCTAAACCGAACAGATCCAAAACTCCTTTCAAAGATTCCAAAATAAAAAATTATAAATGGGGCCGATTTTGCATTAAAATGCACCATTAAGAACCAAAAACGCAGCAAAATCAATAAAGAGCTTTATATTTTAAAGCACTTTCAATCAGAAAAAAGCAGTAAAACTTAAAAACCTTCAGCTATAAGCATCATTCTGTCAAAAAAAGCATCCATTTGAATTTGAAAGTAATTCATCCAAAAAGGTTCATGAACGAAGCTTTGCTCACTCAGCAAAAATATGTTAACTGCCTAATTTGACAAGCTTTCGAACAATTGCAGGTAGCCCAAAACACGTTGTGATAGTTCCTCCGGTAATTAAAACATAGCTAAGAAATCCGGAAGCGAATCGCAGCGTTGGCAAACCCCAAATATAACTGTAATTTAAGACTAAAAGACTCTTATTTGAAAATGATAAGCCAACGGTAATTGAAACATTTGGTTAAATTTTCAGCAAGGACAGTGACGGTAGAAAACAAAAACAAATCTACAAATATAAATACTGGCAAAAAACATAATGGAGCCAATTACAATAAAGTCATCGACACATGTGGAAAAAACTTTGAAGTGAAAAAAAATTAGAGCAGGAATGAAGAGAAAATTAGCAAAACAACAGATTCAACAATTTCAGAAAACAATAAACTAATTTGCAAAATCATTTTGTTTATATTGCATAACAAGAAAACTCCATTGAGTTTGAAACTTTTAACGATGAACGCGACTATGAAAACCATATTTAAGTTTCTGACGGAGCAGAAGAGTCGTATAGCAAAAATCAAAACATCAACGCAAATGAAAAGTGAAAAACAGACGTTGGAGTGACGTTCTCAAAAAACATCTTTGGTCAACAAATGAGAAACGCAATGCATCTTTTTAAACAGGCCATCAAAATACTGCCGCCAGCATTGCATTATGAAGGGGCCGTTACCATATTCCTTGATGACAAAAAACTCCAGCATCTATTCTGTCCCCCCTCCACAGCTTAGTGGGCTTACTTTTTTTACGAACCCAGGCGCACGTGCTATTTTGTTACATATTTACCTGCTATTTAACAACAAATAATTTGTAATTGGGGGCGTAAAAAACATTGGGCGGCATAAAACGAATAATCCAAAACTCCTTTCAAAGATTCCAAAAACAAAAATTATAAATGGAGCCAATTTTGCATTAAAATGCACCATTAAGAACCAAAAACGCAGTAATAGCAATAAGGAGCTTTACACTTTAAAGCACTTCCATTCAAAACAGCCGTAAAATTTAAAAATCTTCAGCTATAAGCATCATTCTGTCGAAAAAAGCATCAATTTGAATTTGAAAGTAATTCATCCAAAAAGGTTCATGAACAAAGCTTTGCTCACTCAGCAAAAATATGTTAACTGCCTAATTTGACAAACTTTCGAACAATTGAAGGTAGCCCAAAACACGTTGTAATAGTTCCTCCGGTAAGCAGAACATAGCTAAGAATTCGGAAGCGAATCGAAGCGTTGGCTCAACCCGAATATAACTGTAAATGAAGCCTAAAAGACTCTTCATTGAAAATGATAAGCCAACCTTAACTGAAACATTTGGTTAAATTTTCAGCAAGGACATTGACAGTAGAAAACAAAAACAATTCTGCAAATAATATAAATACTGGCACAAAACATAATAGAGCCAATTACAATAAAGTCATGGACACATGTGGACAAAAGAAATCTTCACAATTTTGAAAAGTGAAAAAATATTAGAGCAGAAATAAAGAGAAAATTAGCAAAACAACAGATTCAACAATTTCAGAAAACAATGTACTAATTTGCAAAATCATTTTGTTTACATTGCATAACAAAAAAACTCCATTGAGTTTGAAACTTTTAACGATGAACGCGACTATGAAAACCATATTTAAGTTTCTGACGGAGCAGAAGAGTCGTATAGCAAAAATCAAAACATCAACGCAAATCAAAAGTGAAAAACAGACGTTGGAGTGACGTTCTCAAAAAACATCTTTGGTTAACAAATGAGAAACGCAATGCATCTTTTTAAACAGGCCATCAAAATACTGCCGCCAGCATTGCATTATGAAGGGGCAGTTACCATATTCCTTGATGAGAAAAAATTCCAGGATCCAGTCTGTCTCCCCCTCCACAGTTAGTAACTTATGTATTTTACGAACCCAGGCGCACGTGCTATTTTGTTACATAGTTTCCTGCTTTATAACAACAAATATTTTGTAACTGGGGGCGTAAAAAACATTGGGCGGCCTAAACCGAATAATCCTTTCAAAGATTCCAAAAATAAAAATTATAAATGGAGCCGATTTTGCATTAAAATGCACCATTAAGAACCAAAAACGCAGCAACATCAAAAAGCTTTATATTTTAAAGCACTTTAATTCAGAAAAAAGCAGTAAAACTTAAAAATTTTCAGCTATAAGCATCATTCTGTCGAAAAAAGCATCAATTTGAATTTGAAAGTAATTCGTCCAAAAAGGTTCATGAACAAAACTTTGGTCACTCAGCAAAAATATGTTAACTGCCTAATTTGACAAACTTTCGAACAATTGCAGGTAGCCCAAAACACAATGTAATAGTTCCTCTGGTAAGCGAAACATAACTAAGAATTCGGAAGCGAATCGAAGCGTTGGCTCAACCCGAATATAACTGTAAATTAAGCCTAAAAGACTCTTATTTGAAAATGATAAGGCAACGTTAACTGAAACATTTGGTTATTTTTCAGCAAGGACATTGACGGTAGAAAACAAAAACAATTCTGCAAATATTATAAATACTGGCAAAAAACATAATGGAGCCAATTACAATAAAGTCAAGGACACATGTGGAAAAAATAAATCTTCACAATTTTGAAAATTGAAAAGATATTAGAGCAGAAATGAAGAGAAAATTAGCAAAACAACAGATTCAACAATTTCAGAAAATAATTGACTAATTTGCAAAATCATTTTGTTTATATTGCATAACAAAAAAAACTTCATTGAGTTTGAAACTTTTAACGATAAACGCGACTATGAAAATCAAATTTAAATTTCTGACGGAGAAAAGTCGTATAGTAAACTAAAGCAAAAATCAAAACACCAACGCAAATCAAAAGCGAAAAACAGACATTGGAGAGAGACGTTCTTAAAAAACATCTTTGGTTAACAACTGAGAAACACAACACATCTTTTTAAAAAGGCCATCAAAATACAGCCGCCAGCACTGCATTATGAAGGGGCCGTTACAACCTTCATTGATGACAAAAAATTCCAGGATCTATTCTGTCCCCCCCCCCTCCACAGCTTAGTGGGCTTATATTTTTTAACGAAACCAGGCGCACGTGCTATTTTGTTACATAGTTACCTGCCATATAACAACAAATAATTTGTAACTGGGGGCGTAAAAACATTGGGCGGCCTAAACCGAATAGATCCAAAACTCCTTTCAAAAATTCCAAAAATCAAATTTATAAATGGAGCCGATTTGGCATTAAAATGCATCATTAGGAACCAAAAACGCAGCAATATCAATAAGGAGCTTTATATTTTAAAGCACTTTAATTCAGAAAAAAGCAGTAAAACTTAAAAATCTTTAGCTATAAGCAACATTCTGTCGAAAAAGCATCAATTTGAATTTGAAAGTAATTCATCCAAAAAGGTTCATGAACAAAGCTTTGCTCACTCAGCAAAAATATGTTAAAGGCCTATTTTGACAAACTTTCGAACAATTGCAGGTAGCCCAAAACACAATGTAATAGTTCCTCTGGTAAGCGAAACATAGCTAAGAAATCGGAAGCGAATCGAAGCGTTGGCTCAACCCGAATATAACTGTAAATTAAGCCTAAAAGACTCTTATTTGAAAATGATAAGCCAACGTTAACTCAAACATTTGGTTAATTTTCAGCAAGGACATTGACGGTAGAAAACAAAAACAATTCTGCAAATAATATAAATACTGGAAAAAACATAATGTAGCCAATTACAATAAAGTCATGGACACATGTGAAAAAAGAAATCTTCACAATTTTGAAAATTGAAAAAAAATTAGAGCAGAAATGAAGAGAAAATTAGCAAAACAACAGATTCAACAATTTCAGAAAACAATAAACTAATTTGCAAAATCATTTTGTTTACATTGCATAACAAAAAAACTCCATTGAGTTTGAAACTTTTAACGATAAACGCAACTATGATAACCAAATCTAAATTTCTGACGGAGCAGAAAAGTCGTATAGTAAACAAAAGCAAAAATCAAAACATCAACGCAAATCAAAAGTGAAAAACAGACGTTGGAGTGACGTTCTCAAAAAACATCTTTGGTTAACAAATGAGAAACGCAATGCATCATTTTAAACAGGCCATCAAAATACAGCCGCCAGCACTGCATTATGAAGGGGCCGTTACCACATTCATTGATGACAAAAAATTCCAGGACCTATTCTGTCCAGCCCCCCCCCCCCCTCCACAGCTTAGTGGGCTTATATTTTTTAACGAAACCAGGCGCACCTGCTATTTTGTTACATAGTTACCTGCCATATAACAACAACTAATTTGTAACTGGGGGCGTAAAAACATTGGGCGGCCTAAACCGAATAGATCCAAAACTCCTTTCAAAAATTCCAAAAATCAAAATTATAAATGGAGCCGATTTGGCATAAAAATGCATCATTAGGAACCAAAACCGCAGCAATATCAATAAGGAGCTTTGTATTTTAAAGCACTTTAATTCAGAAAAAAGCAGTAAAACTTAAAAACCTTTAGCTATAAGCAACATTCTGTCGAAAAATCATCAATTTGAATTTGAAAGTAATTCATCCAAAAAGGTTCATGAACAAAGCTTTGCTCACTCAGCAAAAATATGTTAAAGGCGTATTTTGACAAACTTTCGAACAATTGCAGGTAGCCCAAAACACATTGTAATAGTTCCTACGGTAAGCAAATCTTAACTAAGAATTCCGGTAGCGAATCGAAGCGTTGGCTAAACCCGAATATAACTGTAATTTTAGCCTAAAACATTCTTATCTGAGAACGATAAGCCCACTTTAATTGAAACAAATAGCTAAAATTTCAACAAGGACAATGACGCAAGCAAACAAAAACAATTTTGCAGACATTCAGAATCCGCACAAAAATGCCCCAGAGACTACAACATACGATTGGATTTTCTTAGAAAACTTTCACCGTGAAGTCTTGAAACCATTATATTATGCATGCCAAAACTATTTGGTAATAATGGAATAAAAAGAAAAATTTTCAAGATGGACAAATAATAATAAAAAAACAGACCAGGCTCAAAAACAAAAGTCTCAACAATTAAGAATTCTGACAAAAACTCTATCGCCCAAAACATTGGGAAAGCTCAATACAAATAAATTTTCGAAAGAAATATAGCAAAAACATACCGAATTGGACATATTTTTGCTTAAAAAAATAAGGCTATCGCAAAAATTGATCATATCATGAAGAAGACAAAGGAGTCAAGAGAACTCTAAAACTTTAAACCAGGTTTAAAGTATTTGAGTGCTCTTGATCAATTTTTGCGATCGCTTTATTTTTTTCAAGCAAAAATATGTCCCATTCGGTAGGTATTTGCTATATTTCTTTAAAAAAGTATTTGAATTGGGCTTTCCGAATGTTTAGTGGTGGTAGAGCTTATTTCAGAATTCTAAATTGTTGAGACTGTTTTGTTTTTAGCCTGGTCTGTTTTTATTTTATTAGTATTTGTCCATCTTAAAATTTTTTAACTTTATTCCATTATTACCAAATAAATTTGGCATGCATAACATAGCGGTTTCAAAAACTTCACGGTGAGAGTTTTCTATGAAAATCCCATCGTATGTTTCCAATGGAATTTGCAGTTCAGTTCAGTCAAACATCAGTTAAAAGTAACGGAAATACAACAACACATTCTCGGAACTGGAACAAAAATTGAAATGAGCACCTAACAAAAAAAACCGAAAGAAAAAATGCAAAACTTCTGTTAATTTTTTTTATCGAACTCATATATACAGAGTAAATTAAACTATAGAAAATAGCGACTATTCAGGAAAGATAATTGTGAGGATAAAAGGTGCAAAATGAATGAATGTGAAAATTGCAAAACAAAGGAAACAAGAATACATCCTCCATTGCATTAGGGAAGGGCCCTTACCATTTTCACTAATGACCAAATATTCCGTATCTACTCTGTTTTGCCCACCATCCGCTTAGTGAGCTTATAGTTTTTACGACCCCAGGCGCACGTGCTACTTTGTAACATAGTAACATGCTTAACAACATATAATTTGTAACTGGGGGGCGTCAAAACAATTGGGCCGCCACCATTGCATTGCCAAAAGGGCGTTACCATATTCACTGTTGACAAAAAGTTTCGGATCTGTTCTGTTTTGCCCCCCCCAGTTAGTGGGCTTATATTTTTAAAGACCCCAGGGGCACGTGTTATTTTGTTACATAGTAACGTGTTATATAACAACAAATAATTCGTAACTGGGGGCGTAAAAAAACATTGGGCGGCTTAAACCGAATAGATCCAAAAATGCTTTCAAAGATTCCAAAAAAAAAATTATAAAAAGAGGCGATTTTGCATTTAAAACGCATCAATCAGCATTGAAAACGCAGCAACCTCAATAAAGAAGCTTTGCAGTTTATTGCAGTTTCAATCAAAAAAGTGCAGTAACCTGTTTTTTGCGCAATTTGACAAACTTTCAAACGCTTGCAGGTAGCTAAAAACGCGTTGTGATAGCTCCACCGCTAATCAAAACATAGCAAAAAATTCCGGGTGTGAATCGAAGCGTTGGCTAAACCCGAATATAACTGTAATTTCAGCCTAAAAGATTCTTATCTGAGAACGATAAGGCCACGTTAACTGAAACAAATAGCTAAAATTTCAATAAGGACAATGACGCAAGCAAACAAAAACAATTTTGCAGACATTCAGAATCCACACAAAAATGCCCCAGAGACTACAAGATACGATGGAATTTTCTTAGAAAACCTCCACCGTGAAGTCTTGAAACCACTATATTATACACGCCAAAACTATTTGGTAATAATGGAATAAAGTGAAAAATTTTCAAGATGGACAAATACTAATAAAATAAAAAAAACAGACCAGGTTCAAAAATAAGACAGTCTCAACAATTTAAAATTCTGGCAAAAACTCTAAAAACATTGGTCAAGCTCAATACAAATAATTTTTGAAAGAAATATAGTAAAAACATACCTAATTGGCTAAATTTTTGCAAAAAAAATTCAAGCTATCGCAAAAATTGATCATATCAGGAAAAAGACAAAGGAGTCGAGAGCACTCTAAAACGTTAAAACTCGCTTTAATTTTTTCAAGCAAAAAATGTCCCATTCGGTAGGTATTTGCTATATTTCTTTAAAATTAATTGGGCTTTCCGAATGTATATGGGTGGTAGAGCTTATTTCAGAATTCTAAAATGATTAGACTGTTTTGTTTTTGAGCCTGGTCTGTTTTTTATTTCATTAGTATTTGTCCATCTTTAAAATTTTTCACTTTACTCCATTATTACCAAATAGTTTTGGCATGCATAATTTAGTGGTTTCAAGACTTCACCGTGAGAGTTTTCTATGAAAATCCTATCGTATGTTTCCAATAGAATTTGCAGTTCAGTTCAGTGAAACATCAGTTAAAAGTAACTGAAATATAACAACACATTCTCAGAACTGAAAAGAAATTGAAATGAGCAGCTAACAAAAAAAACTAAAGAGAAAAGGCAAAAAATTCTGTACAATTTTTTTTATCGAACTCATATATACAGAGTAAATTAAACTATAGAAAATAGCGACTATTCAGCAAAGATAATTGTGAGGATAAAAGGTGCAAAATGAATGAATATAAAAATTGCAAAACAAAGGAAACGAAAATACATCCTCCATTGCATTAGGGAAGGGCTCTTACCACATTCACTAATGACCAAATATTCCGGATCTAGTCAGTTTTGCCCCCACCCGCTTAGTGGGCTTATAGTTTTTACGACCCCAGGCGCACGTGCTACTTTGTAACATAGTAAAATGCATAACAACATATAATTTGTAACTGGGGGGCGTCAAAAAATTGGGCGGCCAGAACAGAATAGACCCAAAATTCCTTTCAAAGATTCGAAAAAAAAAGATTATGAACCGAGGCGATTCTGCATTACAATGCATCATTAAGAACCAAAAACGCAGCAATATCAAAAAAGAGCTTTATATTTTAAAGCAATTTCATTCAGAAAAGAGCAGTAAAACATTACAGGCAAAATCAAGAGCCAAATGAAAGGAAAAACGTTCAGCTATACTTATCATTTGGTCAAAAAGCTTCAATTTAACTTTGAAAGTAATTCATCCAATGAAGTTCATAAACAAAAACTTTGTTGGCTCAGCAAAAATATGTTTACAGCGCAATTTTACAAACTTTCAAACGTTTGAAGGTAGCTTAAAATGCGTTGTGATAGTTCCTCAGGTAATTCAAACATAGCTAAGAAATCCGGAAGCGAATCGAAACGTTGGCGAACCCCAAATATAACTGTAATTTAAGCCTATAAGATTCTTATCTGAAAACGACAAGCCTACGTTAACTGAAATATATAGCTAAAATTTCATCAAGGACAATGACGCAAGCAAACAAAAACAATTCTGCAGACATTAAGACTCCTCACAAAAATGCTCCAGAGACTGAAATATACTATGAAAATTTCATGGAAAACTTTCACCGTGAAATCTTGAAACAACTAAATTATGCATGCCAAAAATATTTGTTAATAATGGAAAAAAGTGAAATCTTTTCAAGATGGACAAATACTAATAAAATAAAAAAACAAGCTCAAAAACAAGACAGTCTCAACAATTTAAAATTCAGAAAAAAGCTGTATGGCCCAAAAACATTGTGAAAGCTCAATACAAAAAATTTTTGAAAGAAATATAGCAAAAACATACCGAATGGGACATATTTTTGCTTAAAAAAAGTATTAAAACTATTGCAAAATTCGATCATATCAGGAAGAAGACACAGGAATCAAGAGCACTCTAAAACTTTAAACCTGGCCCAATAGATTTTGCACTTCAGTTCAGTCAAACATCAGTTGAAAGTAACTGAAATACAACAAATTCTCAGAACAAACAAAAATTGAAATCAGCAGCTTAAAAAACTAAGGAAGAAACTCTGCTAATTTTTTTTATCGAACCCAAAGATCAGAGTAAAAAAACTAAAGACAATAGCAACCAGTCAGCAAAGACAATTGTGAGGAAAAAACGTGCAAAAAGAATGAATGCGCGAATTGCAAAACAAAGGAAACAAAAAACATCCTCCATTGCATTAGGAAAGGGCCCTTACCATGTTCACTAAAGACCAAATTTTCCGGATCTAATCTGTTTTGCCCCACCCCACCCACTTAGAGGGCTTATATTTTTTACGACCCCAGTCGCACGTGCTATTTTGTTACTAGTAACAGGCTATATAACAACATATAATTTGTAGCTGGGGGCGTCCAATTGGGCGGCCAAAACAGAATAGATCTAAAATTCCTTTCAAAGATTCCAAAAAAAGATTATGAACGGAGGCGATTTTGCATTAAAATGCATCATTAAGAACCAAAAACGCAGCAATATCAGTAAGGAGCGTTATATTTTGAAGCAGTTTCATTCAGAAAAAAGCAGTAAAACACAAGCAAATAAAAGAGCCAAATCAAAGAAAAAAACGGTCAGCTATACTTATCATTTGGTCAAAAAACGCTTCAATTTAACTTTGAAAGTATTTCATCCAATGAGGTTCATAAACAAAAACTTGCTCGCTCAGCAAAAATAGAAAGGAAGAAGACACAGGAATCAAGAGCACTCAGAATTGAAGCACTCACTAACAATTTCTCAGAATTGAAACAAAAGTGAAATCAGCAGCAAACAAAAAAAAACTAAGGAAAAAAGGCAAAAAATCTGTAAATTTTCTTTCATCGAACTCATATATACAGAGTAAATTAAACAACTGTAGAAAATAGCAACTATTCAGCAAAGATAATTGTGAGGATAAAAGATGCAAAATTAATAAATGTGAGAATTGCAAAACAAAGGAAACAAAAAAACCTCCTCAAAATTTATAATGTGGAACATAACCGATTAAGGGCGAATTGCCCTGAAATGACCGGCGAGCCGTTCGCTTCGGTAGTAGCCAGCTGGGGCTTATGAATGCTATCAATAAAGGGCTCGTCGGAGTGGACGGGTGTCAAGCGTTTGGGGTGGGGTGGTCAAGAGATGGTCGTATTGGATTGCAAGGGCTGAACGAGAAGGGGTCCAAAATTGTCTCCTAGAAACAGTTTCGCTGAATCACACACTTAGAGACTAGTGAGGCGTAGCGCGTTAAAAAGAGATGCTGGACCAGTTAACACCCTCTGGGCTTTTCCTGTTTATCCCGTTCTTCAGGACGAAAATCAAAGGACAGACCAAAAATTTGTCCAACAAAAAATTGAATCCAAAAAAGACAACTGGACTATTACATTTGCTACAAATTTCGCTTGAGAGCAATTGAAACAAACAAGTTAAAAGGAATTGCAATTACTTATTTAGCATAGGAGGCTCAGTCAAAATACATAGAGGCCCACCTGTCAAAATAAAAGAGTGACAAGAGAATCTAAGAATTCATTAGAAAAACTGAAAACAATAGCCAAAAAGGTCAAAAGAAAGAAATAATTTATGATACAAAATTCCTTGAGTTGCACATTTTATCATACTTTATCAAAACTGTTATGTAATTTATTAATAACACAAAAATATAAACTACCCGACGGTGCAAGGAAGGACGTATTCTAGTAAATAAAAAAAAAACAATTCAAAAATTATCAAACTTTGGAAAACAACCGCCCATAATTGATTAGTATGTGTACAATAATAGAAACAAAAGCACCTCCTATCAACAAAAGAGTTCCATGCCTGCATTAACAAAGGTTCGTGTTTTCAGAATGCTTCTTGCATTATCAAACAGGTGCTAAAATCAAAATTATAAACATGGCCAACCAACGTCGGGCGAATTGATCTCAAGCGATCGGGTGGCTTCTTCAGTGGCTGGCCACATTTTGGCCAAGCTAGCTTGAGCGCAATTGAAGGGGCATCATGTGAGGGTAATAGATAATGACATCACACCACATTACAGCAGCTGAAGTGCGGCATCAACAAAGAGTTAAGAAAAGAGATATTAAGTGTGAGAGAGAGATAAAACATGAACGAGAAAGAAAGAAACTCCAAACGAGAGAGAGAGAGAGAGAGAGAGAGAGAGAGAGAGAGAGAGCTAAGAATATTCCAATACGAGACTCGATTCTCACCTCCTAGTTTTCAAACCTTGTTAGTAATTAAATCACGAAGAAAAAACTGATAAGTGCAAAATTTATGAAAAGTTTCAAATTTCGTTGCGAAAAAAGTTTAAAACCATTTTTTGTCTCTGGAGTTCTGTCATGTAAGACATCTACAAGACTTTAAAAGTTTTGTTTTCCAGCAAATTATAATAAAACCCTATATGGAGGGGGTGTTGGGTAGAGAGGTCAACCTCTAAGAACCGCCCAACATACCATAAGTGTAAGTCTCGAAAGCAGTTTCCGTGAATCGCATAATTGGAGACTAGTGAGCTGAAAGGCACTAGTCTGCATAAGAGAACTTAATGCACGCTAGAAGCTACCTGTTTATCCCATTTTTAAGGACGAAAAGGCAAATGGGTCAGATGAAAAATGGGTCAAGCGAAAAATCGCATAAAAAAGACCAACGGGACTAATATAATTGCTATAAACTTCTTTTGAGAGCAATTAAACATATTTCCATTGAATTCCAAAACAATTGTATACAAATGATAGAAAAATTGGACAAAGTCCGCTGAAAAACCCCAAATCTTCAAAAAAAAAAACTAAGTCAAAAATGAAAAATTGGAAGAGCTTTCACTAGAAATGCATTGTAAGGCTCTCAAAAACACTGTAATATGAATTCTAGAGGGTTATATAATGATGAAACGTCGATAAACAAACATTTCTAGAAAAACCAAACTACGACCACAAAAACTGAGCAAAATGGACAAAAGAACACCTAGAAACGGTTATCAATATGCTCCATTCTCCCAAAAACGGTTTTCAAAGTCGAAAAGCCATACACTCAACGCAGCACGTTAACCAAAAATGTCTCTCGCGCAGCAAAATTAGTTCACACGGCAATTTTATTGACTTTCGCTTTTAGGTCAACACGTCGCCGGGACAGCTTGTACTTCGGTAAAAAAATCCTCGAGCAAACCAATACTCCTCTTTGAGGCGTACGTAAAAATTAGAGGCTGACGATTAAAAAAGATGTTGATAATCAGCCGAACGATCGATTTTTTTTCGGCTGCTTATTTTTGTTGCTAATTAGGAGGCTATCCTTATTAATTTACCGTAGTACGTGTCCCTGGTCCAGTCTTATACGGATGCTGGCTGCCTCACTGGCTCTGACTGTGTCCTTAACAGATGTCATGATGTTCTGCGCATTCAACACCAACATCTCTGTCGCTTCCAGATCGTCTTTGGTCGCTAAAATTATTCAAAAATTGTGGATAATAATAGTGATAAAGAATTAATGGCAAGATTTTCTACGTTCTCTAAACTATCCATCGTAACTTCTTTGACAAATTTAATTACGCATTCTTATTGTTTTATTATTCTCTTTTCATTTTTCCACTATATTTCACCCCCAATGTTTTAAATGTTCCGTGGTAAAAAGTCCAAAGGCAAAACATTCATTTTGGCCTAATTAAGTTGGAAGTTGATTTGAAAATTACATAAAACCAAGTGAATAGGAATCCATCATGGGAAACACGCGAGATATGCAACTTTACAGCGTGCATTATTTTTCAGTTTCGATCGTTGATCAACGAATCAGAAGTTGATACTCGTCGAACTTGATATAATTGATGAATTGATTAACGAACAATTTTGTGATTTTTCCGTGGAACAAATCTAGAAGTATGAAATATAACATCCTTACAACTTGCACTAAAAACGTTCTATAGGTTTCTAGTTTTTAATTGTCAATGTTGGACTCATTAAAATAAGAAACATACCCGGCAGATTGCCGGAAAATAGCCGCCATTGATTCCAATAAGCATGATTGGGATTGAAAGAATAGAAGATATTGAAGAAAAAAAGATTTTTGTACAAAAACATTCTTTAGGTCCGATTTATTTTGATGGCATTTCGTAGTTGAGCATAACGTACTTCTGTTTCTTAGAGAGAGGCTACAGGGGCTACTATCAATACCGATAAGCATTAGAGATGGTAACTTAGACACTAAGACTTATAGGAACGACGTTCAAATAGCGGGCATCTAAAATTGGGCTTTATGGGTTTATCCCGTTTCTACTTCTGACTTCAATTTTTTATACTGACTCTGTTCATTTTGAATTGCTTTGCTGAGCAACTGATGTTCAAAATCACTTTTAGCAGAATGAGAGAAGAGAGAAACTAGCCTAGAGAAGTCAAAAAGATATCACGCAAAATGTTGAAAAAGCGGCGAAATGTGGTAAAGCGAAACATATTTTTATTCGACGAAGTAAAAAAAAATATAGCCGGAAGAATTCCGGAAACGACTCGAAGTGAAAACTCACTTAAACGCCATCCAACTACTCATCAAACAAAACGTGCCTTCACTAATTTATGATTATCTTGAAACAAAGTCATGAAACAAAAAACTAAAAACAATACAATCCAATCTGTTAAAATATGATAAAAAATCCGATCAAATTTTGTTATAAATTGAGATCCCGAAAAAACTATCTCTGCCAAATTAACTTCATCCAAACAACTAGTACTTACAAAAACCACTTATGTGAATTATGAAAAAATACTTTAGGCTAAAATTATGAAAAAAACTCTTAAAAACAACAGAGTATCAAAATGGTATCCAGATGCTCGCAAAACAATAGGCAAGTCATAATAGGCATAGAAATTTAGCTAAAAACAGAAAAAAAATACGAAAAACTGCAAAAAATTAAGAAGAATAGTTCCAATTTTCGCCATTTTTTTGTCATATTTCTCAACAAAAAAATGATTCTTACCCACAAAACTGTAACCAACTGTTATCATAAAATTGCTCAAGTAGAAGGGGTTTCTTCAATACCCATTTGAGCCAGTAAAACAAAATAATCGTAAAAAAAAACGCAAAAATTAGCCCGAAAATCAGCTAAATACATTAAAAACCTCCGAATTATCATAAAATTCATGTGAATTTTCAGAAACCTTCAAACCACTACGGAAACCAGCCTAATATCAAAACAAATCATAACCAAACCTCTTAACCACAATAAATGAGAAAAACTGCTTTAAAATGCCGCACGTGAACAAAAAAATTCGCTCGCTTAGAGATAATTTTTTCACACATCAATTTCTCGCTCTCTCAAAAACAGCTGTATGAACAGAAAACCACTCTATTTTCGCTCCGCTCTTCACTTTTGTTCAGCAACCAAATCACTCCAATTTTTTCCACGCGTTTCATTTCCCGCTTCAAAAATCACTCCAATAAAATTGATTAAAAAAAAGGACTTCTCCAATACTCCTCTTCGAGTCGTAAAAAATAGGAGCGCTATAATAGCCGGCTGAGAAGATGAGGGCGGCTATTAATAAGAAAGATTGGTAAACCGTAAAAATAACTAGAGAAATAATTGCTCAGGTACTAAACAGACGTATGACAAGCGGACAGACGTATGATAAGCAGACAGAACAGTTGTAGAAATGGAATCAACGCAATAATTACCGTTGCTATAAACATTTCTCTAGACAAACCTTGGTCATCATTGGCAACAGCTTGGACTATTTCGTCCAATTGGGACGTTGGCTGAGAGCCCACTTGTTGCATGCTGCCACTCTGATTATTGGACCAATCAGAGGCGGCCTCTATTCCGATTGAGGTTGCTAATTTGTCCAATTGTTGGGCTATTGTTGCACCTTTCTGAGCGTCACTGTTAGCTGCAAAGGAGAGAAAGGGGAAAGATAGAAAGCGTATCTCGGCATGCTAGGGAATATTTACCCATTACCATTGAAAGGCATGTAACAATCATAGATTTCTTTTAGAAGAATTTGATAACCCCTTATTGGAAAAAAGAACATTCTAATTTTCAAAATGATTTTGATGCAAAATTTGTACTTTGCATTATTTCTTGCATTTTTGATCAATTGACGAGCCGGGCTTTCACAATCCCAGGCCACAATAATGATAGAATGCTTTCCCAGCAGTTCAAAAATGAGAGAGGAATTCAATCGAATGTTTCAGAAAACATGACCCCAAGTAATTTGCAATCACCCAGTGAAATTGCTGTCTAATGACATTAGTGTTTCGGCATAGGTCTATTTTTAACTGTATGGCAATGGTTGAAATGACGTCTCGCGAAAAACTATTGCAAACCTTACCATTTCTGCCCGTTGCTCCGCCGATTGTTGTGGCTTTGACGGTCGACAAAATATTCAGTTGAGTGGCCAACGTGGGGATTTTATGGGCTACATTTTGCAAATTCTGAAACAGCGGACAAACAATTTTTTTTACTAATGTAAGGTCAAATTTTTAGTTAAGTAATTTAATGATTTTTTAATTTTACATAAGTTATATTCTTAACTTTACATTGCCTCTTTTACCATTTGCATTTTATTCTTATGTGTATCAGAGGATACTAACAATGTTCTTCTTAGTTAGTCTGCCCAGAAGGTACGTACGTACATTAGATTTAAATCAAGTTCCAGATATAACCGACTGGCGTTGAAAGAATTTGCTCTCGAGCGACTAGTCGGAGCTCGAATCTATTGCAGCGTGCATCGGTTTGGGGGGTCATTAGAGGTAATTGTATCCACAATAACCACTAATAGAATTAAAAATAAAAAATGCGCCAATTTGTGACGCACTTTTCATTTGACTTTTAGTAGTCAACTGACGCCACAGTTGAGTTCTGCAGCTGACACATGTGAATGAGGAAGAAATTTAGATCACGCAAAACGCATAAGTCAGAGAAGTAAAAGTCATTCAAAAAGTCAAAACGGTCAAGCAGGGTTTTGCATAAAAAGACAAGCGTTGACAATAATTGCTTCAAACTTCGTTACGGAGTATTTAAACAGTATGAGTTCACAGGCGAGATCTGAAGTATAGTTAATGTTTGCTTAACTCCCTGTTTGAGGTCAGAAGGCAATCAAATCTCTCACAATAATCGTGTTAAGTCAGCAATTCTAGCAGAATCTATTTTCACAGTGAGGGAAGACAAATGAGACCACATTCCTGATGTTAATGTTTTGAAAACCATGACGGTATTTGTAAAAACTACTCAATAACCCATATGCCAGAGGTACAGAAGTTTAATATGCCCCTAAAATTCACAAAGCTTGAAAAATGGCTAAGAATCCAAATGCCTTAAAAAATTGTTGAAAAACCACTTCGACCTTCGACTTTAAGGGTGTCATTACCAGAACATACAACCCCAAAAACAGATATTTTTTGCATAAACTTCTCAATTAACTATGAAAAACATAATTTGAGGACCCATTTGTTAAATAAATTGGAAAAAGCAATAAAACTGAAAAACCGTAACGGTTTTGAGCTCAAAAACATGCGCTCAAAACTTAGAGAAGTCACCATTTCACCTTGATTTCACGGCTTATCATCAACTCCAGCACAATTATCATTTAAATAATTCTAAAAACGAACTGATAATTTCGAATTAAACTTATTGCCCCTGTCGTTACAATTATGATCCTAAGACACCAAATAGACCAATATTATTCTAATTAAAAAGTCTATGAGACACATCATCACTGAGACAGAAAGCAACAATTTAATAAAGATTGCCGGAATAGCTGCGAAATAGACTTGTGTGCCGTAAAATACAGATGGAAAAAGATACAGAAGTGAGTTGATAATAGTTATCGCCGCCGCCTATAAAACTTACAAGTTTATTTCAAAGGAGGTTGTTTTTGGGTGCAAAAAAAGTTTCCCTGTCGCGTCTCGAACCGGCGATCTCCGGATTAACAGCCAGTTGCCTTAACCACTCGGCTGTCGGACCATACAATCTGTTTTCTAACAATCAACTTTGTTTTAGGAACAGATTCTGTTTCTGAATAACCGCAATTTAGGTCACGCAGAAAGCGTGAAATCAAGCGCGAAAAAGCCATTTAAGCAGTGACGAGACAGAATGTTCTAGAACAAATGTAAAACGAAAATAAAGCGTCAGACGACGAAACAAAAAAAAATCAAGAGCACCGCAATATAGCTACGCTCAGCTTACAGCTTCGCAGCTATAAATAAGACAATGACAGCAACCAATTTTATTTTCTGAAAACATGAAGTGCCAAAGTTAAAAAGATTGCTACGATGGAATTGAAACCTACAAAAACAATTTAAACAAGCCTCAAGGAAAGGGGCTTACATAGATATCATTAAATAAACTGAGAGAGAACACAACAAAACAGGCAGAAATCAAACAACACATCAATTTTTTTTAAAAAAAATAGTGCCAAGCTGTCAAAAACATAAGATACAAAACCATTGATAAGATTCGAGCAATTTCTCATTCTCAGTGCTGTATCATATTAAAAAAAAACAATTGCAATCCAAAAATGAAAAAAATGTAAGCAAAATTTTAAAACATTAAATTTTTCAACAACTGAGGAAAGCCGATAGAATAGAGCTAAAAGTTTTCGGAAAATGCTAGGAAACTGTATGCTAGGAACTGGAGATTATGCTCACATTGTAAAAAACATTAAAACAGAAAAAGAACTTCGTGATTTTTGGAAATTAAAATCAAATTTAAAAAAATTCTTGATTTAGCCTGTGAGTATTAGACAAATTAAAAAGTCCTTCCTCCTATAAAGATAAAAAGTTAAAACAGTTCAAAGATTCACAACATTAAAATTGCAAAAAAAATTCAAAAAGCCCTTATAAAAAATTTTTTTCATGAATTTTGGAGACTAAACACCAAAAACGTTTCCAATTATTAATGAAACGAAATTAAAACCTTGTAATTTGCACAAAAAAGACTTTCTAGTAACTAAAACCGAAATACAAACAAAAACTGAAAAATTGGACAAAAAACTGTCAAAATCGGATAAGCATGTGTACAAAATACCTCACGTTACAAAGAGGCATTCTAACATAATTCATCAAAAGGAAGTTGTCACATGCAATGACTTCTGAAGAAATCCACATAAAGGTCCAAAAACGAAGAAATTAATTAAAAAAGCTTAAAACTAACAAAAAATTGAGAGATATGTTCCCGTTTGGAACTTGAAAGCCCTTATTAGACTCTCAAAAATGCCATGGTGTCAATTTCAGGGTGTTAAATAATAATACAGCATCTGAAAAAGTTTGTTTCCACAAAAATCAAATCGCAAACATAGCCTTCAGATTGCCGGAAAAAGCCGCCGTTGACGCACTTGATGCACATCGGGATTGAATAGGCAAAAGAAAAAAATTGACCAATTTTTTTTTCAGTGTCAAAGTGTTTTAATTCGGCGTGCAGTTTCGGTTGGATTTTAAAACTATACTTGCTTCAGCTTCTAAACTGAAAGCTAATAAGCTTAATACCAATGTCAGCTAGCAAACACTCTAAGGAACTTCGATAACCTAATGAGTGAAGTAAGTCAGAAGTCAAACGTGAAACTCTCCATTTAAGTAAAACAAAAAACGTGAGGGGATGAAACCGGCTATTTAAAAAACCTTAAGAAAATCAATACTCCTATTCGAGTCTAAAAAGGAGAGCGCCTTAATATGACCGGGCTTTATCGGTTCATCCCGTCTCTTTTGACCTTGACTGTATTCACTATCTTGCGTAATTCATTGAATGAATGGATTTAAAAACCATTCAGTTGAAACAGTGAGTGAGGTAAGTCAGAAGTCTAACGTGAAAGTCGTGACTTATGAAAAACGAAAAACGTAATCAAAAGGTAAAAAGAATTAAAACATAGCAGGACAAGCTTGAAATACAATTAAAAATTTTTTATTAATTTATGACCTGACAATGAACAACTCTTCATTAGAAGGAAAACGAGCTGTTAGTAATGAGACTAAGCAAAAAAACAACACCAGAACATCAAAAACAAGCCAGACTAAAAATTTATAACTAACTTTCGGTTTTTGAAAAGACAAGATCAATATCAAAAAACAACTGATATGAATAAAAACTGCCAACTATATTCCTCTATTTCTCAATAACAACCTGTCATTAACGGTCGATGAGTCCTCTCACTAATAATATTAAATCATAAGACAATAATAAAAAATTGCAATATAACGAGGTGAAAATTTTTGCAAACACTTAGCATTTAAGTCACAGAACGCAACGGCTACTGAAGGATACAACTACATCAATTATCTGAGTCCTCAACGACCACCGTTGAGACCTGTCATCAATCAGACTAAGTGATAAGACTGCAATAAGTAAAACAAAGCTATGAACTCAACAAATTGCGTTCATTGAAGTCTTTTTAGCAATCAGTGAGACCTGTCAAAAACGAGACTAAGTTATGAGGACAAAATTGCAAAGAAAAACTCGCAAAACTCAAAAAATTCGATAATCACTATTGAAAACAATTAGTGTCATAGAAGCACTAACTTTGAACAAAAACGATTAAATCGATAAATTTAACCCCTAGTAGCAGTATCAGAGACCTATCCCTAATGAGATTAAATGAAAAGACATGAAAAGGTACAATAAATACTTGCAGAACAGAAAAATTCACTCAAAATTTTTGAGAATATGTAGTGTCAAAGTCATGAAAACCACTAGCTATTAACTCGAACCATTAATTAGATTCTTTTATGCCTCATTAGCAACCAATCAGACCTGTCATTGCTGGTACTAAGTGATAAGACAACTGATAATTTAAAAAAGGGGGCAAAATCTAAAACTCACAAATATTTTATGACAAATAGTGTAAAGTCATCATAGTGAGGTGCGTCATTCTTTGAAGCACTTCAAAAAACCCCTCTCAAAAACCGCCAAATTGTTCAAACACCAATTTCTCACACCAATTTAAAGGTATTTTGATAAAAATCACGACTCAAACTGACTCGATTTTTCGCTCCCTTTAATATTTCAGTGTGACCAAAATCACCACTCTAATTTGACTTCTCACTGACGTGAAAAAGCCGAAAAAAGCGTGAACAGATCTTTAAAAAAGACAGCGCACCAATACAATTCAAATTCTTTGAATTGTAAAAAGGAAAGCGTCTAAATAATAGCAGTCTGAGAGGCTGACGGCGGTTACTAAACAAGAAAAAAAGCTCCAATTGGACGAAAAACGGCTAAAAACGGTTACCGATATGAGCCGTTGTCACAAAAACACTTTTTAAAGTCGAAAAGTCATTCACTGAACGCAGCGCATGAAGCAAAAACTTCTCTTGCTCAAAAACTTAGTTCGCACGGCAATTCTATTCCTTTTCGCTTTGAGGTAAAAACGCTGTCCCGGACGAATCGTATTTCCAGTTTTAAAAAACTCGAAAAAACCAATACTCCTCTTCGAGTCTTAAAAAACAGTAACACCGCAATGTTGCTACGTTCAGCTTACAGCTTCGTAGCTGTAATAAAACTGCATATAAACAAAAATTGTTAGTGGAAAATTGTAAGTCGCATCATTTTTGTCGTTCAACTTAAATTACGCAAAAATTACGAAAACAATGCCAGAAAAATCTGGCACCATAAGTTAAGGCAAAAAATTATACATTGCGCGTATCTCCATCCAGGTCAATGATGTTCAATTATAGCTCAGACTACACCTTGCTAATTTTGCGTTCCTGACATTGTTGCGCCACCTGATTGGCCAGTCTGTACACCGCCATAGCACTATCAGCAATCAACTTTGCAGTTTCAATAAGATCCAACTTTGCACCTTCTTCGCCCCTAAGCAACACTTACGACATTTAGAAAAGGTACTGGAAAGGTACCATATCTCATCCACGTCCTTGGAAGAACGCTGAATTAATTGAACATTCTTGAAAGAGTAGACGTCAGAGGTTTTCAGACATTCAGAGGTTTTTTTAGGGCGTCATTTAGTCTTCTATGAAATGTTAATTGAAGGATTAACATTTTAAAAAATTTTCTCTTTTCTCGAAAATGTTAATTGTAGAATTAGCATTTTTTTAAATTTTCTCAATTATAATTCATCTCTCTTAATTTGTCGATATTTTAGCACATTGTAAATTTAATACAATTTTAAACTTTCCCAATATGTGACGTTTGTTTCATTTATACTTCTTAACACTACATTGCCTTTAAACTATGTTCTGTATTTTATAGTTCATACTCAAAGGAATTAACAATGTTTTTCTTTTTTTCTTCCATATCTTGCGAGACAGTTTTTTTAATCGTCTAGGACAGTAATGGCTTTTAAGGCTGTTTTCCCTTTTTTATATTTAATAATCGGGGCAATTATTAGTGTTGTACCTCACAATTCTGGACATTTTGGCCATGAGGACCGCCATTCTCTTGGCAGAGGTGATGATGTCATTGCCTTGACTCTGCCACTGTCTAACCTAAACAAACAACACGACAAACATACATTATACAATTCATGAAACATAAAACATTTATATCCCTCCATAGACCTCTAGATGCTGTTTGAAAGAAAGTGAACAAAATTAATCAACATTTTCGCAGCCCAAACTTACGGAGAAGATACTGCGAATAAGAAATTAATGACAGTACTGTCATTATACTGTCATTAATGACAGTATAATGTCAAGCGATGGAAATAAAAATGCGTTAAGATATAAAGGAGTTTGTAAAAAGAGAAAGAATGTCCGCAAATGTTTGTATATATTATTTCTATTTGAGCGTTGCTGACTATTCTATTAACGGGTCAATCCATTTGTTTTAACATTCGATCAACGCCTTCGCACTTGCATAATTAGGAATGTACAGACCCCAAAGTGGGGGTCGGTGATTGGGGGTTTAGCCAACATTTCGTTAATCAGTAGAGCGTATGTATACCTCCAAGTGTAGCTCGTGAGCTGCCTTCTGAATAGGCCTGTTCTCCTCTGGGAGAGGTGCTTCCACTATCTCCTCCTCTTCCTCTTCCTCCTCCACCTCCTCAACTGGACTAGGAGGTCTGGGAGGTATCCTCGTATACACTAACACAACAATGTTCTTTAACATCTATTACTCTTATAAATTGGGTTGACATCTTTCATGCAATTCTGATTCGAAAGAAGTTATGCTCTCAGTCGAGTTTAATATCATTACCTGCACGAAAACTAATTTGCTTTCCAGAAAGTACAACTGTATTTCATACCATGAAATAGTTACATTCTTCCTCAAAAACACCAAGCCCAAAAACAACAATTTATCCAAAGCAAATACTTTGGATAAATTGCAGCGCAAACAATTCGTTAAAAATGTGGGAATCGAGAAAAATCGAAAACAAATCAACTGCTTGAGCTGACGTAATCTTTTTTACCATGATAAAGAACAGTAAAAATGCATTACACTTGATCTAACTCGTTGGAAAAGGTGAAAACAACTGTCCAAATATCTCAAAAGGTAACATACAACAGAAAATTTTACTCTTTTATTTATAGATCCTCCATGCAAAAATTTCCGCAAAACTTTGTCACAATTATCGATTTTTGAAACTAAACAGTGTTACCAAAGATCATAAAAAACCTGATTGCATCATATATACAAGTCTATAACAAAGATACAAAACAAAGATACATGCCTACACTCTAAAAATTTATCGTGTGAATTCTACAAAAAAACGTGTATTTTTACCCGATTTCTCGCGTAAAAAGAATCACACGATAAGAGGTCGATTCACACGATAAATCATGTAAAATTGACACGATCTCTCGTGTGTTCTCAACCAAATTTTCATGTGAAAACCACACGATTTTTAGTGTGAAAACACATGAAACATTGGTTTAAAACACACAAAAAATTGCATGAAAATTACATGATTTATCGTTAGAATCACACGAAAAATCCCGAGGTTAAGCCCGAGAGAATCGTGCAAATTTACACAATTTCTCGTGTAAATCGACCTTTTATCGTGTGATTCTTTTTACGCGAGAAATCGGGTAAAAATACACTATTTTTCGGCCAACGTCACATGATTACTCATGTAATATTTTTCAGCAACCGAAAATTGGTTTAGAAATCATTAGAAATCAGAGACAGTGGATCACTTTACATAAAAATTAAGGGTGGGTCAAAAATATGGCCCAACCGCAAAAAACAACTCTCTAAAAATTACAAACAGTATGTCTCAACTGGTCATTCATGCCAAAACATGGAAAGAAGAAAAATCAAAGCAATGGAAATTGAAAGTTATTTGTAATTTTAGCAGAAACTATACGAGGTTGAATTGTAGAAATGACGTCGTGCAGATCTTACGTTACTGTTGTCTCAAATGCAACCTCCTAGGAAAATTGTTCATTGAACTATCAGTCTGATGCTGATTTCAACATATTAACAAAAGAAAATGATTTAAAAAATTTGGGATGGAATGCCTCGAGTCGCTCAGAATTGTAGCTAATCTAAATGAGGAGCTTATGGGCATTCATTAATCGAGAGTCACAGGCTCAGTGAGCATTGGAATTAAAAAGACGGCTAGTCAAAAACATCAAAATTGTGACTAAGATTCACTCTTAATACATACTATGTCTTCAGTTGTAGAACAGGGAGTAGAAACAAATAGTGGCACAACAGGTCTCAGTTTTCTGCAAAAAGTATAAATTAAAGTGAGACTTAAAAAACTGAAAGAGAAGCGTCAGATTACCAAAAATAGCAGCCGTTGATTCTTGAGCGTTGGATTCAATCAGGCCACGAAAAAAGAGGAACACTCCAGACCAAAATTTTTCTAAAAGTCAAAGCATCCAAATGTGGTTCACAGTTTCACCAGATCCGTAAAAGATTGTTGAATTCAGTCAACAAATTCAGGAATAATAAGCTTGCTACCGTTACAAGTCTATGGTATACTCTGAGGAACTTGGATAAATCAATGCACTAAATGTTTATACTTATACAAAAAAAACTCATCAAATGCTTAACAAATAGAATTAAAATAGAAAACCCTCACACAGGTCAGACTGGTAAAAATAGCTAAAAATTACATCTAAAGTTCTTACTGTTTCTTCAAAAAATCAAGTATGATTTCAAACATAATATTACTAGCATAAATAATTGAGACAACCCCATCCAGACAACAAGCTTGGCGAAATCAATGAAAACAAATACAAAAAATGCAAACTAAATTTGACAGAATTCAGAATCCTTTTGAAAGTTAGTGGCTCCGAGGAAAAAACCAACCAGATAACAAACTCAGTGTAAAAAGCATTAGCATTGCATAGAACACTAGAAGAAAAATATATCTTCTTAAGTCCCACTTGGTGAAAGAGGACGAAAAGAAACCCAAATAAATGTTCAATTAATCATTTCAAAAACAATTGGTCATTCATTAAAGATAGAACCTAACAACTAAAACCTATATTTTTTTAAAAAAAGCTAAGCCGCACCATAAAGGTAACTGTTATTATTCAGACTAAAAGAAATATCTACATATCTAATTAATAAGACGACAAAATGCACAACAGAAAACTCCAGAAATCAAAAGTTCGCAATTTTTTTAAAAAACAAATAGTGCCAACCTAGCAAAAATCACTAGCTGAAAACTTCAACCGTTAATTACTTTCATTGATGACCCATTGCCAAAGGATAGGACCTGCGCTTGGTGAGACCACAGGATAAAATAACGAAAGGAACAACGCATACAGTCAAATTTCGAAAATTCGCTAATATTTCTTTGGAAACAATAATTGTTTAAATCAAAGAATTATTTAGCTATGAGATGAGGTGATGGGAATTCACCTTTTCCTCGCCAGCAAACAATGAGACCTGCCATTAACAGGATTAAGTGATAAAACATAAAACAAAAAAATGCGAAAAATGAAGGCAAACAAAAAATGTAATATTTTATGACGGCAATGGGTTTCAAAGTCATAAAGAACATTAGCTGCCGGTTCAGGGATTCGAGGAAAAGAAAATATGCACAATTATAGTACTAGTGTAACATTTAATTTAAATAGCGCTAAGAAATAAAAAAAAAAAACAGAAAACAAGTTAAGTTCCCGCCCCTGAAAAAAAAACTCTGAAAAACCGAAAAATTGTTCAAACACCAAATTCTCACCCCACTTTACAGGCAGATTTCACTCCGTTTACTACTCTACCATGACTGAAATCACTATTCAAATTTGACTTCTCATTGACAAAAAAATTGAGAAAATGAACTGATCAGAAAATGAGAAAAAAGGCAGCGCACCAATACAATCCAAATCTTTGCATTGTAAAAAATTAAGGCCGCTATAATAGGCAAGGGAGAAAAAGAGGGCGGATCGTAATAAGAGCAAATTAGGTCGTGCACAAAAAAGTCAACCGAGAAATGAATTGAAAACAATTTTCTAACAAAGCGGTCAGGCAAAACTTTAGACACATACGTTTAAAAAACTTGTTTCCATTTTCGTTCGAGAGCAATTCTAAACAAAACTGACCAATTTAAAAGATACACCTCTAAAATGAAGATGACGGCGGCTATTAAACAAACATATCTGACTAGCGTCCGAGGAATTGCTCTCAAACGACCCGCGAGCGGTTTGCTTTGGTAGTAACGAGCTGCTGCTTAGGGATGCTAGCATTAGGGGTGACAGGTGTGTGCGTTTGTTTGTGTGATGGAGGAGGTGAGGCGCAAGCGTTAGGGGGCTCAAGCAATGGAGGGAAATGTTGGGAAGGCTGCATGAGAGGTGAGTTCAAATCGACACGTGGAGGAGGGTGAACAATGGGAGTGTCGTTAAAGGGGGGAGGTGGGGGTAATGGGGGGCTGATGGCGGGGTTGACTTGGGGGTTAAACTTTTAAGACCAAAAACCGTCCTTAGAATTGTCTGCTCAGAACAGTTTTGGTGAAACGCATTCTTAGAGTATAGTTGGGCATAGAGCTCTCAGAGAAATCAATGCCCTCCGATCGCTACCTGTTTACACAATTTTTGAGGACGAAAAGTCAAATGGGCCAGAAAAGAGATCTGGCAATGAAAAAATCGCATAAAACAAACCACAGTACAAATACAACTGCTGGTGTGTAAAAACTTCGTTTGAGACTAACTAATCAATGATTGAACAGTGAATTGTAAAAAATCTCCTGTTTGGTGAAAACTAAAAACGGAGGTTGAAACAAAAACCTGTCATGAATCTAACGTAAAGATTTGCTTTTAAATTTCAATAACTCGCTCGACAAGTGGCAGGTTGGAACATTATTAGGGAACAGACATCTGGCTTTTCAAAAGTTTATGTTATTTCGGTTTGTGCCAATAAACCTTGATTAACATAGCCACGTTTCCATTCAACTTTTATTCGGCCTATCCTTGGACTAAAAAAAATAAAAAGCCTCTGTAATAGGCAAGGGAGAAAACGAGAGCGGATCGTAATAAGAGCAGATTAGGTAGTGCAAAAATGGAAAACTCAATCGAGAAGTGAAGTTGAAATAATTTTCTAACAAAGCGGTCAGGCAAAACTTCAAGACACACACGTTTACAAAACTTGTTTCGATTTTCAATGGAGAGCAATTCTAGATAAAAGTGAACAAATTAAAAGATACACCTCTAAAATTAACATGACGGCGGCCATTAAACAAACATAACCGACTAACGTCGGGCGAATTGCTCTCAAGCGACCCGCAAGCAGTTGGCTTCGGTAGTAACCAGCTGCTGCTTAGGGATGCTAGCATCAGGGGGTGACCAGTGTGCGTGTGTGTGTGGGCTGAACGCAGTGAGGCGCAAGCATAGGGGGCGGATCAAGCGATGGAGTGTAGGGCTGCGAAGGCTAGATGAGAGGGGAGTTCAAATTGACACGTGGAGAAGGATGAACAATGGGAGTGCCGCTGAAGGGAGGAGGTGAGGGTAATGGGGGGCTGATGGCGGGGTTGACTGGGGGGTCAAACTTTTAAGATCAAGAACCGTCTTTAGAATTGTCTGCTCAAAACAGTTTTCGTGAATCGCATTCTTAGAGTATAGTTGGGCTTAGAGAACTCAATGCCCTCCGAGCGCTACCTGTTTACACCGTTTTTGAGGATGAAAAATCAAATGGGCCAGACAAAAAATCGGGCAATCAAAAAATCGCATTAAATAGACCACAGTACGAATATAACTGCTGGTGTGTACAAACTTAAATTGAGAGCAAATAATGAATGATTGTGCAGTGAATTGTAAACAATCTCCTGTTAGGTGAAAACTGAAAACGTAGATTGAAATAAAAACCTGCTGATATGAATCTAACGAAAAGATTTGCCTCTAAATTTCGATATCTTGCTCGACAAGTTGCTGGTTGGAACATTATTAGGGAACACACATCTGCCTGTTTTTATTATGTGTTAGCTCGGTTTGTGCCAATAAACTTTGATTTGCATAGCCACGTTTCAATTCAACATTTATTCGGCCTCCAAAATATTCTAAAGCTGACAGGCGACTCATATTAATCGAGCAGACGACAGCCAGCTGCCTATAAAACCGCGGGTATCAAATTCTCTTTTTCTGGCAACGTTAGCAACTTCCCCAGAGCGGCAACAGGAAACTCTTTGTGAAAGAATATCAAATAAAAATAGCGCGCCAATTAAAAAGATCATTATTTATTCTAGTTTCTGGTGTTAATTAGTTAATCCAGGCCCTAATTTGAGACCACAACTTAATTTTAAAAAATTCCGCAATTACAATGCTAAAATGCATAAAGAGCGCTAACAGGTTTCCCGAGTATTGTAAATTAACGGTGTCAATTAACGGCAATATACCCAATTCCATTATACCCAATGCATTTTGATATTTTCGTTCAATAATCCGACTACAATTAGCAGTCGCTATCACATGTATGTTTTAACGTACTGGATGCTCATGGCCGTGCCCAGCTGCCCGTGGGACTTGATATGAAGCCATCACAACTAAAAATGGGACCTAATTAACCGCTTGAGTATGTCAAAACATACGTGCAAACGCCAAAATTAAAAGTCATGCAAGGACGCACTTGATCAATTCAATCGTGCTTTCATTTTTTCTGTCTAGTGAATACAGTTAGTTATAGACAGAAACGCGCTTACTAATATAAATTTGCGCAGAGATTGCGCTACAAACCCAAACTCAAATCGCTCGCCAATCTGAAGTTAGCGCGCGTGTAATTTACCAATCCCACGGGGTTGAGGAACAGCAATTATTGAACACCCTGCTTCAGCACTGGTTTGCTATTTTGTTAGGAACTTGTAGTGAAACATGGCGAGGGGAGGGGAATGTGAACAATAAAGGAGTATACAAGCATGCACACCTCCGGATAGAGGAGGGGGTGGTCTTTCCGGAGCCTCTTCTTCTTCCTCCTCCGCTTCTGGTTCGACCTCAGGCTGTTGTTGTTGTTGTTGTTTGTTTTTCTCCTCCTGTTCACGCTGTTTGAGTGGTGAGATGAAATAGTGCAGGGAGGAGGTGTAGATCTCATCTGCAAGCATTGACACCAAAAGGGGAGTGAAAGTGTTTGTTACATGAAAACAGTTCAATCATTCGTACGTATACCCCCTTCCAATCAAACTTTAGAATGTGAACATCTCTAATATACATTAAACCACCCACGAGCACATTTTAAGTCTGCAGTGCCAGAAGTCAAAATGCCATAAGTTCCAACTTAGCCAGAAGTTGATTTCAGTTGACTTTCATTATTTTGAAACGCACGCGTTTCGTGTTTTAAGCATTGTTACGTGACTCTGCAGAAGTCACTTCGAAATTCTGACTTAATATCTCGAACCGCATCGCGGTTCTCGATAAACGCCAGAAGTTCTCAGAGACTTCAAGCAGAGTCACGTAACCGTTACTTATTTACACCATTTCTATTAAATACACTAATTGTAAAATGACTATTTTTAAACTTTAAAGCTTTGTTTTTCAGTTTGTTCATGTAGGATTATGAAAAAAAAACATTTATAACAAGGGAAAAGGAAACATTTCTACTTTTACATTAATAGTATAGTATCAAATCACATTTTTTAAAACTAAGATATTGATGCTAGATATTAATATTTGGCCTAATTCTGGTTTTCCAAAGCTGTGTTCGAGATAGGGCGGGGGGGGGGGGTTAAATTCCAAGAGATTGAAGTTAACAGGCAACAAAAATGAGCATTCGAATGAAATAGCTGGAAAACATTTAATCACACACAACAGGTATTGTGCATTGCTGCCTTTTCCTTTCCTTATATGGCAGAAAAGGCTACTGAGTCACGCTCCCCAAGTATAGTACCATATCATTAACATTCGGATGAGAGGACTGTAATGGTGGAGATTCTATGATGTCACACACATTAAACTCTCAACGTATTGCAATAATCCCTGCGTTGGACAAACCTGAGTACTATTGCGTACCATGGAAAATATTAATGCTCCACATGATTGCAATGGTCAAATATTATTCACTAGACTTTATCTCACTTTCGGTCATACACGACCATTTGGTTTGATTAAAACCTTCAATCAATTTTAGAATTGACCTGTTCAGCAAAAGTCATCGACCCAGAAAGGAACAAACTCTCATTTGTAGTATCTGCCGTTTTCTAAGTTCCCGGGTCGTGAAATTTTCCAAAAATTATGTAAGAAATGCGCTGAATCGTGCACGAAATAGGTGTTGTCATTCAGCCCTGCAGCATGAAATGAGGATATACAGGCAAAAGAGAGATAGAAGACGAGGAGAGTTGCATGTAAGTGCGTTCACTGTATCTACGTCTACAAAAAGGAGTGGAGACATGATGGGAGTTGCAACTTACCATCCCCGCGTTGGATAGGGACTACTCTTGGTCCATAGTACTGCTTCAGTAACATCTTGATAGCGTTCACTATGTCCAGAACCTAAAAATCATAAATTATGTTACAAAATTATTTTTTAAGTATAATTATTATGCAAATCACACAATCTTAACATGAATGATCATCAGAGAGGACAGTCCTAAGACCTGATTAACACTGCCCTGGAAAATCAAACATAGTAGACCTTGTTTCAAGTCACCAAATGTCAATATCGGTTCTCCAAAATAGTTCATTAGAGACATCAATCTCTCATGTCAAATATTTGCCTCTTAATTTTTTTGTAATCTACTATTTCGCGAGCAACAAGATAAAACAAATGGCGAAATAAATTTTCAACATAACGAATATACATTGTTATGAATCTCGAACTTCACAATTAGCATTGATGAAAACAATCGATTGTTAATATCTCACCTCGTGTGAATTCTGGTGGAAGTCAACAGTTATCTGTGGGTTCTTAGGATCTTTGGCAAAGACTGTTGCCAACCCCACAAAAGGCTGCACCTCTGAAAAAAGTCCCAGATAATCTCTCAATTTATCATCCTTCTAGGTTTTTTTAATGCCTGCGAGCTAACTGCTGCAAAAATATTTTAATTTCATAAGCTTTCAAATCCCGTACTTCAAAGTTCAACTCAACTTTCGTGGCAGTTTATTCGCAACGCAAAAAATGGGCACAAAAAGGATCCTTAGAAGTTTGCGAGAAACAAAATTCTCTGCCTTTTTTGAGAAGATATTCTAATGAAAACTGTGCGAGAACAAGAAACTTGACAAAAAGCTCTACTTGCTCAATCTATCCAGTATGGGTTGGTATGGGTTGGTGGGTGCGCAGGCGTGTTTGGGAGAGGGGTCAAACTTTGATAAACTCCCTATACTATAAATTTATATATCCTCAGTTTATATGTAAAGTGAATCGCATACTCAGAACGTAGTACGGCTCTAATAGAACTGCTTGGTGACTTTACCAGTTTCCCACGTTTCTCAAGACGAAAAGACCAAAACTCGTTGGTTAGCGGGAAAAAACAAAATCGGCCAATAAAAATTAGTAGTACAAAAAAAGTGTTATAAAAGGACCAGCTGGACCAATGTAATAGCTAAAAATTCCGATTGAAAACAAACTGAAAAAATTCTGAAAAAAAACATATATATTTGTAAGGTGCTTCTTGTTCCGTCATGTGGGAGATTGTAGGGGTATCAATAAATAAGCTCTGTATAAATTTCATGCGCGTTTAGATCCAGCTAATCAGTAGGCGCAACCTAAAATTTCGTAAGTCAAATAATCAGAAACTTTTAGTTCTTTTCCTTGCTTAATACTAAAAATCAGTCTGTGTTTGGTACACCATCATTGAACGACCAGTGAATTAAATTGAGCGAGACTATCATGGATTCGCTACAGTAATTTGCTACTAAAGTATTTTAGAAAAATAATAAAAGGAATCTTTGTGTCCATGGTCTAAAACCCACATTAAGAATCTGTCTAATAAAAGAGACCGTATTGCAGCAAAACTTCTTACTGATTGTTACGTAAATGATTGTTTCAACAATTCGGTTAAACGACGAGCACTAGCTTTGCGAAACAAAGTAACAGCAGCTATCAGAAAAGCAAAAAAAATACTATACAAATGAAATTGAAAATTTTTTGGAAACCCGGGAAAATATTGTCAAAAATGAATTACAGGTACAGCTCAAAAAAATCCCTTTGACATCTGAAATTAAAATTAATAGATTGTCAATTCAGAATAAGCGAGAAATAGCATGTGAGTTTAACATTTTCTTCCGTAGCACTGGAGCAAGACTGTCGAAGGACTTTGATACCGTCAGTCTGATTGGAATTAGCCACAAGCCTTTCCCAATCTAAATGCAAGTGCCATCAATTCTTTCTATTGAAAATGCAGTTAACAAACTTTCAACCTAGTTAACAATTGATATTCACGAAATGTTTAATATTTTGTTGAAAGCTTGCATTTCCGTATTGGCTCCAATAGTTCAAGATTTTATTTCATGGAAAGCATTTCCCCCATAGTGTACAAACTGGACAAAATTATTCCTGTAGATAAAGGTTTATCGAAATTTGATATTAATAAGTATCGACCTACATCGATTTTCGTGCCTTAGTAAGATAATTGAAAGGGTCATATACAATATTCCCGTACCGAAAACATAAGACTCATGCTTGATAGTAAAACGTCAGCTTCTTTAACATGTTATCTTGATTTTGAAAAAGCATTCGATACCTTAAATCATAATCATTTGGCGCAAAAACTAAGTACATATGACAAACGTGGTCCTTGTTTGAAGCTGCTTAAAGACTGTCTTGCTGAAAAGAAACACTTAGCAGCCATTGGAGACATCTAAACATACCTTTTCGAAGTCTCCTGTGGTGTCCTCCAGGGCTCCGAATTGGGGCCCCATTGTTTTAGTATCCATAAATAATCTGAGTGATCGCTGCACTCTATTGAAAGTTTTTCATTAGGCTGACGATACTTCTCACTTGTTTCCCCTAAAGGCTAACCATAGTGAAATTCAACAGGAGTTGAACATCATCAACAATTGGCTCGTTAGCAACCATATTTCTCTAAAGCTAACTAAAACAGAGTTGCAATTCTCCCTAAAAACTGCCACAGCTCTATCAGTTAAAGTGACGGAGATAGAGTTCCGGAACGTAACTAAATACCTAGGTGCATATATTGAAAAAAATTTGCGTTTTAAAGACCATGTGAATGAGGTTGTAAAAAAGTAAAAAAAATGTTTGTTTTACGAGTTCAGGAACGTAACTAACAACCTAGGTGTATGAATTGCAAAAAAAACATTAGCGTTTTAAAGACCAGGTGAATGAGGTTGCAAATAAAGTAAATAAATTGGTTAGCTTAGTTTTTGTAACGCGAAAATACCTAAAAAGAACTGTTTTACTAAAAAAATTATGATTTCTATGTTAAATCATAAATTCAATGTGGTGTGCTTATCTATGATGCCTGTTCGAAAATATCTCTCGAACCTTTTTGAATGTTTACAAAAAATTTCTACACAATATTATTTTTCTCTCCCCACGGGAAAGCGCTGAACAGTTATTTGAAAAAATCGAGTTCTTCAAAAGCCATAAATTCATGACCTGCTCATGTTTGCTTTTGGAGTCTTATAACAAATTACCCTTAGCGCCAATTTTTGTCAAATTTTAGATTATAGGTACAGTACTAGAAACAACGGTTTCTGTTCTCTACCAAAAATTAAAGTCAATTATTATGAAAAATTCCTTACAATATCGAAGTGTTAATTTATTTAACGTTCTATTGAAGTTCGGTTATACTAACATTCCTGCTGAGACAACTGCAAAAGTCCAAACGTCACCTCATAACTTCAAAGATACTATCTCACCCCATGATTCTACCCTCGAGAACGTAGTGTTCTAACCTTTGTTTAAATTTTTTGTTCCAAGTTAGACAATGCGAGCATCCCTCTAACCACTCGTGGGTTATATGGATTCCCATCGTACCTATGTGGCGGCAGAGCCCCCTTTTTTGGTTTTCGGAAGCATAGATCAAATTGGAAAAAAAATCCAATTTTTCACGATTTTGTGTACAACTTTTTGCCACTTTCTTCGGAGGTATATGAAGCAGCCAAGTGGATTGAAGCTCAGTGTAAACTTCTCCCATAAGTTGTGATAATGTTGGTGCTATTATACGTAAAACTGATTTCATAATAATTCTATTACGATTTATGGTACCACAGTCTGCAGTTCTGCAGTTTCCGTTTTCGTTAGTAAAAAATATTTTGTGTCTCAAAGTTGATGTATTGTAGCCGGGGTGTCATTTAAAGAATGCAACGCTACACAATTGGCATCCTCTTCTGCATTGCCGTTCGCAAGGCTTGATAAAATGTTAATTTATCTTATTCGAACCAAAGCTGTGCTTATCTCTTGTTTCAATGTGCTTTTTATTTTGAATTTTCTGCGGATTATTTTGGAGTCAATTTTCTGCGGATTTTATTGAGTCGAATGATTAGCAACGATGTTCCATAATAAAGGACACAAGAGTACCTTTTAAGGCTGAATCGTGCACGTACCGTGCTAAGAATAACTTGAGCCACATTGCAGGGAAAATTCCAAAGCATTATATGAAAGAATGTTAGATTCCGTTTATCTGAAGAAAATGGGCTGTCTACCGCAAAAAATGGGTTAAAGAACTTCCACCAATGAAATTCTCCAGCATAAAAAGTTTAAGGGTTTGATTTGGTCAGAATTCATTAAGCTCTGACGAATGTTAATCATTTCATCAAAAATTGGAAACATTTCGACTCTGTTCTTATTTAAATTCTCATTGAACACATGAACTACAAATTCTTGGAAACAGAAAAGCTAAGACTTCCAATTAAAAATGAAAAAAGAAAAACGCTTGTTAAAAGAAAATTAAAAAAAACTTGATATGAGTTTTAAAAATAAACATACCCGGCAGATTGCTGGAAAATAGCCGCCGTTGATTCCCATAACTCTATTGGTATTGAAAGAAAAAATATCAACCAAAATTGATTTTTGTATAAAAACATTTTCAAGTGCGATTTATTTTGATGTCATTTCGTAATTGAACATACTCCTGTCTCTCAGTGAGAGGATACAGGGTCTAGTATCAATACCAATAAGCGTTAGAGAGAGGTAACTAATACTTATAGTAACGACGTTCAAATAGCGGGCATCTAAAATTGGGCTTTATGGGTTTATCCCGTTTCTATTTCTGACTTCAATTTTTATACTGACTATGTTCATTTTGAATTGCTTTGCTGAGCAACTGATGTTCAAAATCACTTTGCGCAGAATGACAGCAGAGTGAAACCAGCTTAGAGAAGTCAAAAAGATTTCACGCAAAATGTCGAAAAAGCGGCAAAATGGTTAAAGCGAAAAAGAAGTTCGACGAAGTAAAAAAACATAGCAGGACAAGTCCTGAAATACAATTCAAAGAATTTAATGAACAACTTAGAAGTACTCTAACTGACCAGCAGGTCACGTGAACATTGCCAGCGAAAAAAGAAACAAAATCATCTCCAAAAAACAGAGAAATTGAAACAATCAAAAAAACTGAACAAAAATATAATCATTGCTAAAACTCTAGAAGCTTTTACCCCTAAGGCAAAATTTGATCTCTTTAATTATACCTATTTCAAAAATACGCCCAAAACCAATTTTTGGTTCTGAAATCGGTCCAGTATTATATCTGCAATAACTGAAAGAAATTCATTGGCCCTTGAAGATCGATTAACTCGAAAATGACCGAAAAATTAAAAAAAAAAGAAACCAATTGCAAATTTTAATGAAATGTTACGGAAAATCGTGATATTAAAATCTTCAGAATTGTTTCTGTGTATCTAGAGGCTATTAGACGTATCCCGTAACCCGCAACCAAATTCCAAGCCTTCAAAAATTCATGGGCTCAAAGACCGATCAGACAATAATATTTAGAAAAAATTTCAAAAAATAGAAATTCTTTAAAAAAAATGTAGAAGACCATTCACCTGCCCCCTAGCAACTATTTAATAACAAACTATCAAACATTGGATGAGGTTAGCTGGCTACTGAGGTGAGAAAAACTGACTAAAAGACAAATGTTTTGGAAAAACAAAAAAAATTGCAAAATTTTATCAAGAAATTTCTAACATTCGCAAGGTTAAATCGTTGAAAACAAATCCATTGAAACTAACAACCATGCAGTAACTTTCGTCAGACAGTGGAATAGGTTTTTTGGTACTTGAGAATGCACAGATACAAAAAACTGACAAAAACTTTAGAAAACCTTGAAAAAAAAATTGCAAATTTTACCAAAAATGTGCTAAAATTTGAGACATTAAAATGTTGAAAACCAATCCGTTGTTACTAGAAACTAGACAGTGTCCTATTATCAAACCTAGAAGGAGATTCCTTGGCCCCTGTAGCTGGAAAAACTCAAAAAATGCAAAAATTTTCAAAAAACTTGAAAAAAATTGCAAAGATTAGTATCATTTTGCGTGTTTATGTTTGTAGTACCAAAACATATAACTCATAAAATAGTCATAAACAGTAAATTTGTCTCAAAAAAGCACTTCGTCAACTTTTAAAAATTTCAACCTAAGAGTAATCAAACAAAAAACTAAAAAAATCACAAAAAAAAATGAAAAATTGCAGCATTTTGAGCCCAAAAACTTCTAAAAACGACCTTTTAACCTTCAATTAGGGCCATCCCATCAGCTGTACCACTCTAAGCACTTGAATGACTACTAAAACCCTCTTTGGGCCTCTAATGAAACTTAAAGCCTGCTGGGCTTTACCTGTTTATCCCGTTTTGAGAGATCAATGTCATTGAAAAATGTGTGAACACATCTTAAAAAAAAACAAAGCAGAACAAGTCCTGACGTACAATTCAAAGAACTTTCATTGAGTAAACAGAAAAAATAGACCCAGAATGGACTATGAGTGAATTGAAAAAACCGTTTTTTAAAAAAAAATCAGATCAAAAAATAAAAACGGAAAATCAATGTCAAAATGCCGCATGTGAACAAAAAACCCACTAGCCAGAAACGAAAATTTAAATCAAACAAAATCTAGGTCTAGAATGAGCTGTGAATGGATTGGGAAAACCATTTAGAAAAAAATCCGGTCCAAAAAATCGAAAAACAGTAAAAATCAGAGTGAAATGGCCGCATGTGAACAAAAAACGCCACCGTGAAACCGAATTTTTGTTCAAATACCGTTTTCTCACTCTACTTCAAAATTAGAGCAAAAACGATTCACGCCGCAAAACCACTCGCTTTTTCGCTCCATTTCCTGTTTCAGCGTGACCAAAATCACTACTCCAATTTGACTTCAAAAATCATGAAAATGTGTGAACAGATCTTAAAAAAAAAGACAACACCCCAATACAATTCAAATTCTTTGAATTCTAAAAAAAGCAGGACAAGTCCTGACGTACAATTCAAAGAATTTTCATTGACTAAACAGAAAAACTAGACCTAGAATGGACTATGAGTGAATTGAGAAAACCATATTAAAAAATCAGATCAAAAAATAAGAAAAAAATACAAAAAATCAATGTCAAAATGCCGCATGTGAACAAAAAAACCACTAGCGAGAAATAAAAATTTAATTCAAACAAAAAACTAGGCCTCTTTGAATTGTAAAAAACGAAGAGCACCACAATACAGCTCCGCTCAGATTACAGCTTCACAGCTCAACAGAACTTGATGAACGACAATGAGCTTACGTGATTTGAGAGCGGAACATAACTCAGTCAGCTTCAATGTCACCTCTTTATCATCGAGCAAAACTCCTTGGGTCTCGCACACCTAAATAGGCAAGTGCAATTCTTTTGCGGTGCTTTGATTTTGCTTTTATATGATTAAGCGCTGTTAGATGAAAATATTTTCTAATTTTCTAAATGTTTTTTATTAAAAGCCAATAAAAATATAGCCCTGATTAGTTCAAAAAACGAAAAAATGACAGTTCACCTCGGATACACTCTCAATTAACGGCTGTATATAACGGCAAAGGTCGCATATATAGATTGCGGATACCTGTATGATGCGACGTAGGCAACTGATGACTCGGGCTGATGTCTCCACAAATCCCCTCTGATCCCCGTTTTGAAGACTGGCCAGACATTCCTTCAGCAAATCCTCTATCGTCACCTCTAAGCAATGAAAGAAAATATATTTCGCTATAATTGAATTCTTATTGTACAAGGCAGTTTCACTGAACTCGTTAAGAGTTTCTGTTCTTTCTATTTTTAAGTGTTACAAATGAAACATAGCCGAAAGATTGCCGAAATAAATGATAAATAGACGTGCGGGTCCTAAAATAAAAACAGAAGCAAATAAGAAGTAAGCTAAAGGAGTCGCCGACTTGATCTATATAGAGAACCTACTAAAAACATTCAGAAGTTGTCTTCAATATAATTTTATTGAAAAAAAAGTCCAGTGAATATTACATTTTAGTTGCATAACAGCCTTCATTATACAACACTTCTCTATTGACCCTGAAAAGGCTTAGAGTAACCTTAGGTCGCCTTACAATTGGTGTTAAAAGTCATTTAGAGAATGAGGCCACTCCTTTATCATCAAGAAATTTATCAAGCAATTCAGTAAAAACTCACTACTAATGAGAGTAACAAATGACGTCAAGTACATAAGCGTAATTGTAGAGCGGGGTGAAAAGATGAATTAAATTGCTGCTTTGATGTCTGAATAGGCATAAAACAAAAACAGGCGGTAGACGGCAAAAACACTACCACCGGATAAACTGGTCTCGAAAGACAGGTGGGTCAACTTAATTTAGAGAGGGTGTAGCTTAGAATTTTTTAATGATGCGAAAAAACAAACCCTTCAGGGGTTCAAACTCGCTAGCTCCCAGATGGAAGTCGCACATCTCATCCAAAACTCTATAAATGCTCGGATTCTCCACCGCTCATATTGCATTTATATCAGTAACAAACATTATTTAGGTATGAGAGCAATTGAGATCTCGCAAAAAATAAGCAGACAAACAAGAAAACGTCACCTGAAAGCAAAAAATGTTCTAAGAGAAAAGCGAAAAAACGCTTAATCAAAATTTTTTCACAAAACCGACACACACAGTTACCATTTACAATAACTGATTCAAACATCGTTCGAGAGAAATTAAAAAAAAACCACCTCAATATAGATACACTCAGCTTACAGATTCGCAGCTTTAAAGAAAACAATCTTTGTTACTCAAATCAACAAAAACAAACAGACATAACCGACTAACGTCAGGCAAATTGCTCTCAAACGACCATCGAGCGGTTGGATTCAGTAGTACGCAGCTTGGCAGAGATGCCAGGGGTGAGCAGAGTGATGGGGGCGGGGTCAGGCGATGGAAGGGGGCAGGGCTGGGACCGCTGGACGACGAGAGGGGTTTCATAACACCAGGTGGAAGAGGGTGGACTGGGGTTTTTTTCGGGTGAAGAGGTGGGAGTAGAGGGTTGGGGGTGACTGAGGGGGAGCTGAGTTCAAAGTGCAAGACTAAGAACCGCCCTTAAATCAATGAAATTGTCTCTTCAAAACAGTTTTGGTACATCGCATTCTCAGAGACTAGCGAGGCGTAAGGCTCTCCTCAGAGCACCTAATGCCCTCAGGGCGGCACCTTTCTGTCCCGTTTTTGAGGACAAAAAGTCGAGTGAGTCAGACAAAAAAATGACCCATAAAAAGACCATAGTACTAATATAATTATTACAAACTTCGTTTGAGATCAATTAATCAATGATTGTACAGTGAATTGTAAACAATCTCTAAAAATTAAAAATATACCAGAGCTGTTGGATTTGTTAGTAACCAGCTGGTGCTTAGGCATGCTAGCATTAGTGGGGGACCGGTGTGTGTGTCTGTGGAGTGGCGGGAGGTGATGGGGGGTAGGGTTGCGAAGGCAAGATGAGAGGGGAGTTCAAATCGACATGTGCAGGAGGGTGAACAATGGGAGTGTCGTTGAAGGTGGAGGGTGGGGGGTTAATTGTCGGCTGATGGTGGGGGTTGACTAAGGGGGTCAAACTTTTAACATTCAGAACCGTCTTTCACACCATGAAATTGACTCCTCAAAACAGTTTTGGTTAATCGCTTTCTCAGAGTACAGAAGGGCTTAGGGCTCAAAAAGAACTCAATGCCCTCCGAGCGCTACCTGTTTACACCGTTTTTGAGGACGAAAAGACAAATGGTTCAGACAAAAAACCGTCCAATAAAAAGACCATAGTACTTATATAATTGCTACAAACTCCGTTTAAGATCAATTAATCAATGGCTGTACAGTGAATTGTAAACAATCTCTGAAAATTAAAAATAAACCAGAGCGGTTGGCTTTAATAGTCACCAGCTGGTGCTTAGGCATGCTAGCATTAGTGGGGTACCGGTGTGTGTGTGTGTGTGTGTGTGTGTCTGTGGAGTGACGGGAGGTGGTGGGGGGGGGGGGAGTAGGGTTGCGAAGGCAAGATGAGAGGGGAGTTCAAATGAAAATGTGGAGAAGGGTGAACAATGGGAGTATCGTTGAAGGTGGAGGGTGGGGGGTTAATTGTCGGCTAATGGCGGGGTGACTAAGGGGGTCAAACTTTTAAGATTCAGAACCGTCTTTCACACGATGAAATTGTCTCCTCAAAACAGTTTTGGTTAATCGCATTCTCAGAGTACAGTAGCGCTTAAATGGTGGTTACTCGCAGTAGGGCTTAAACAAAGAACTCAATGTCCTCCAAGCGCTACCTGTTTACACCGTTTTTGAGGATGAAAAGTCAACTGGTTCAGACAAAAAACCGGTCAAAAAAAGACCATAGTATTAATATAATTGCTACAAACTTCGTTTGAGATCAATTAATCAATGATTGTACAGTGATGTAAACAATCTCTGAAAACTAAAAACGGAGGTTGAAATAAAAACCTGTTGATATGAAAGTACATATTTTGTTTCTGAATTTTGATAAGTTGCTCGACAAATGGCTGGTTGGGACATTGTTAGGGAACAAACATCTGCCTTTTTTTGTTATATGTTAGCTCGGTTTGTGTTAATAAACTTTGAATTGCATAGCCACGTTACAATTCGACTTTCATTTGGCCTCCAAAAATATTCAAAAGCTGACAGGCGACTGATATTCAATGAACAGGCGACTGCCAGCTGCCCATAAAACCGCCAAATTTTTGTGACTTTTGTGGGGGTACCAAATTCCCCATTCAGCAACTTCCCCAGAGCTGCGACAGGGAGCTCTATCATAAAAGAAAATCAAACAAAAAATAGCGCGCCTATTTTAAAAAAATCAGTATTTATTTTAGTATCTGATATCAATTAGTAAATCCGGGCCTAATTTGACACAACAATTTAATTTTAAAAAGTCCAAAATTATTATAATATGCTTCAAGAGCATATAATAGATCGATAAAACTAATCAACAGCAGCAATTATTTAACAGCAGTCGATAATAGCAGTCGATAACAGCTCCCCAGAGCTGCAACAGGGAGCCCTATCATAAAAGAAAATCAAACAAAAAATATCGCGCCTATTTTAAAACAATCAGTATTTATTTTAGTTTCTGATATCAATTAGTAAATCCGGGCCCAATTTGAGACAACAATTTAGTTTTAAAAAAAGTCCACAATTATTATAATATGCTTCAAGAGCATATAATAGATCGATAAAACTAATCAACAGCAGCAATTATTTAACAGCAGTCGATAATAGCAGTCGATAACAGTTCCCCAGAGCTGCAACAGGGAGCTCTATCATAAAAGAAAATCAAACAAAAATTTAGAAAAATCAGTATTTATTTTAGTTTCTGATATCAATTAGTAAATCCGGGCCCTAATTTGAAACAACAATTTAATTTTAAAAAAGTCTGCAATTATCATGATAGTATGCTTCAAGAGCATATAATAGATCGATAAAATTAATCAACGGCAGCAATTATTCAACAGCAGTCGACTGAACTAATCTTGAGTCGCAGTCAAAGGGTTGACCTTTGGTTGTAACTAGATTAAGTGTTGGGTGGGTGACCTCAGTGCGCGAGGATAAAACATAGGTGTGAAGGCTGTGTGATGGCTAGGCCTACTAAAATCACCAATAACGCGATGAAATTGTGCCTGAAGGGGTCCTCGACAGCTTCGCTTCCCCAGTGCCCGCCTACTAAGACCCAAAGACAGCAGCTGAGCAACTAAATGACTTCAGTCTTGAATAGTTTAATATCCTGATTCTCAACACAAAAATTCAAATAACTCAAGCGAGCATTTTTAAGATTACAGCTTCGCAGCCATCTTTAGAAAAAAGTAATGAGAACAATTGATGGAAGCCTAATTTTTTACAAGGGCCAAAAATTGTTCCAATTTGGTGACCAAAAAGTGACTTAAAATTCCCTCCGACCTGTTCTTTCTCTGCCCGGAAGTGCTTACAACAGGTCGAGCAAGAGGTTGACAAAGTTTTTTTGACAAAGTTCTTGGTTCCGATATTGAAACATCAACCGATAAGATGAAAAACATTCTCAGTCTAAGATCTCTTGAGGAAAACGAGACAATTTTTACCATGCAGGTGAAAAGCCTACACCAGCGTTCCCGTAATTGAGGCCATCGAGATGGCATGTGAAGCTCTGTTCACTTCAAAAAGCCCGCCAGCCAATGTCGAGAGCAATATTCAAGTCACTCATGGAACTGGCCGTCGCAAACGTTTGGTTCATGTGTGGCTCAGAATGGTACATCTAGAGAGATGGAGCAGCGATCGGTCCCTCTCTAGCGGTGATACTCACAAATCTTTAACACACTGTGAAGAGAAAACAGAGTGGACTGTCATTCATGCTTTGAAAAACGTATTACGCAAGCCAGCTTAAAAACTAAGTGCAAACTAATGCAACTAATGACATTAAGCATAGAAGAACTCAATGAGTGGCATAAAATTGCTTTTGAGGTTTGCAGCGTGAAAAAATGTACATCAAAAAATAACCGGTAGACCGTTTATATATATATACCCTGTATATATATATATATATATATATATATACCCTGTATATATATATATATATATATATATATATATATATATATATATATATATTTATATATACCCACTACATATGTATTATACATAAATATAAATTTGAAATGAGTCTAAAAGTGGGAGGCAGAACCCCTCATTTCTTACTACTATACTGGTAAAATAGCGGAGAAACAGACTTGCCAACCGCAGAATATGCAAACAGAAAAAATGGAGATAGTTAAAGAAAGGACCGGTTCATTCACTCCTTTTTTCTCGAAGAGTAAATATGAACAGCCTTCAATATTTAGGAGTCCTCTATAGGCTTTGAAAGCGTTAACAATGACTTCAAGTGACCTGGATCACAATTTCAATCAGAGTGGACTGTCATTCATGATTTGAAAAACGTATTACGCAAGCCAGCTTAAAAACTAAGTGCAAACTAATGCAACTAATGACATTAAGCATAGAAGAACTCAATGAGTGGCATAAAATTGCTTTTGAGGTTTGCAGCGTGAAAAAATGTACATCAAAAAATAACCGGTAGACCAAGACAATAGCAACAGTCACAATCAATTCACAGCGTCGTAGCTATAATTACCCCTAAAGACAAAACTGCTTTTAACTGCTTGGCCACATTTTTTGCAATAGCCTCTCATCGCTTTTGAGACAGCGGATGATGACAAGATACGTTTGACAATTTTGTAGGATGCGTGAACAGACGATGTCATCAGGCAGTTGCCAAAAAGATTTCAACGCATTCAAAAGAATAAAATGGCCAGATGGAACTAATATTTTCAAGGAAAAAAATACAGGGGGAAATCAAACAGGTAGAATATTAAAACACAACCGACTAAACGTCGGAAGAATTGCTCTCGAACGACTAGTGGGAGCTCTAATCAATTGCAGCCTGCTTCAGTCGGGGGGGGGGGGGGGAGGGAGGGCTTAGCCTAAATGTCAAGCGAAAATTTTGCATAAAAAAGACACACACGTTTGCACAATAACTGCTATGAACTTCATTCAAGAGCAATTAAACAGTGAGTGAGGTAATTCAGAAATCATACGCCATGTGTAAAACGAAAAAAAAAGATCAAACGAATTCAAAAAAAAGCCAGCATGAAAAGTCCTGAAAAACGATCGACAGAATCCAAAAAAAAACTAAAAACTATTCTACCTGATTAGAATAAATGAACATTGGAGCCAAACAGAAAATGCAAACGTCGTTTTACAAATTAAGAAAAATAAAAACAATGGCTTTCAAAGTGTATATAATTTTAGAATCAGTCTGTGATAACCACTTGGCAGATAGAAAAAAGATCTTTCTTGATATATAAGACGCAAGCAGAGGTAGGCAAAAAGTAGTACAAGAAAACTAGAATTATAACATTTGATTAAAATTTGAAAAATTGATTTCCTGGGGCTTCTTGGTGTCTATATTTTCCATAACATAACTAAAATTTTAAAATACGACAAGAACGCAGTAACAAGATCCAAAACTTTTTTTGACTACGAGTTCAGTGCAAATGAAATTGACGCTAAACATGACGAAAACCTGGGGAAAATGAAACTTTCTTACAAAGTTTTACAGCCAATTAAATTTTTCGCTAGCAGAATTCGGGTTGCTCATAAAAGAAAAGCAAAAACCAGAGTATGCACATAAGAAGGAAAGCAAGAAAAAATTTCAAAAAACGGGAAAATGGGACAAACAATAACGGAATCTAATAAAATTTTAATTTTCATTGATAAGTCAAATCGCTCACGTTCATCATGATATTAATATCT